>NW_027476724.1:27500-150519 GCF_051020955.1 Megalopta genalis | reverse complement strand
GATTGTTGCTTGTTCTTCGTTGATTGTTGCTTGTTCTTCGTTGATTGTTGCTTGTTCTTCGTTGTTTGTTGCTTGTTCTTCGTTGTTTGTTGCTTGTTCTTCGTTGTTTGTTGGTTGTTCTTCGTTGTTTGTTGCTTGTTCTTCGTTGTTCGTTGTTCGTTGTTCGTTGTTCGTTCTTCGTTGTTCGTTCTTCGTTGTTCGTTCTTCGTTGTTCGTTCTTCGTTGTTCGTTCTTCGTTGTTTGTTGTTTGTAGTTTGTTCTTCGTTGTTTGTTGTTTGTTGTTTGTTGTTTGTTCTTCGTTGTTTGTTCTTCGTTGTTTGTTCTTCGTTGTTTGTTGTTTGTTCTTCGTTGTTTGTTGTTTGTTCTTCGTTGTTTGTTGTTTGTTCTTCGTTGTTTGTTGTTTGTTGTTTGTTCTTCGATGTTTGTTGTTTGTTCTTCGTTGTTTGTTGTTTGTTGTTTGTTCTTCGATGTTTGTTGTTTGTTCTTCGTTGTTTGTTGTTTGTTGTTTGTTCTTCGTTGTTTGTTGTTTGTTGTTTGATGTTTGTTCTTCGTTGTTTGTTGTTTGTTGTTTGTTCTTCGTTGTTTGTTGTTTGTTCTTCGTTGTTTGTTGTTTGTTCTTTGTTGTTTGTTGTTTGTACTTCGTTGTTTGTTGTTTGTTCTTCGTTGTTTGTTCTTCGTTGTTTGTTCTTCGTTGTTTGTTCTTCGTTGTTTGTACTTCGTTGTTTGTTCTTCGTTGTTTGTTCTTCTTTGTTTGTCCTTCGTTGTTTGTTCTTCGTTGTTTGTTCTTCGTTGTTTGGTCTTCGTTGTTTGTTCTTCGTTGTTTGTTCTTCGTTGTTTGTTCTACGTTGTTTGTTCTTCGTTATCGGTTCTTCGTTGTTTGTTCTTCGTTGTTTGTTCTTCGTTGTTTGTTGTTTGGTCTTCGTTGTTTGTTGTTTGTTCTTCGTTGTTTGTTGTTTGTTCTTCGTTGTTTGTTGTTTGTTCTTCGTTGTTTGTTGTTTGTTCATCGTTGTTTGTTGTTTGTTCTTCGTTGTTTGTTGTTTGTTCTTCGTTGTTTGTTGTTTGTTCTTCGTTGTTTGTTGTTTGTTCTTCGTTGTTTGTTGTTTGTTATTCGTTGTTTGTTGTTTGTTCTTCGTTGTTTGTTGTTTGTTCTTCGTTGTTTGTTGTTTGTTCTTCGTTGTTTGTTGTTTGTTCTCCGTTGTTTGTTGTTTGTTGTTTGTTCTTCGTTGTTTGTTCTTCGTTGTTTGTTCTTCGTTGTTTGTTGTTTCTTGTTTGTTCTTCGTTGTTTGTTGTTTGTTCTTCGTTGTTTGTTGTTTGTTCTTCGTTGTTTGTTGTTTGTTCTTCGTTGTTTGTTGTTTGTTCTTCGTTGTTTGTTGTTTGTAGTTTGTTCTTCGTTGTTTGTTGTTTGTTGTTTGTTGTTTGTTCTTCGTTGTTTGTTGTTTGTTCTTCGTTGTTTGTTGTTTGTAGTTTGTTCTTCGTTGTTTGTTGTTTGTTGTTTGTTCTTCGTTGTTTGTTCTTCGTTGTTTGTTCTTCGTTGTTTGTTGTTTGTTCTTCGTTGTTTGTTGTTTGTTCTTCGTTGTTTGTTGTTTGTTCTTCGTTGTTTGTTGTTTGTTGTTTGTTCTTCGATGTTTGTTGTTTGTTCTTCGTTGTTTGTTGTTTGTTGTTTGTTCTTCGATGTTTGTTGTTTGTTCTTCGTTGTTTGTTGTTTGTTGTTTGTTCTTCGTTGTTTGTTGTTTGTTGTTTGATGTTTGTTCTTCGTTGTTTGTTGTTTGTTGTTTGTTCTTCGTTGTTTGTTGTTTGTTCTTCGTTGTTTGTTGTTTGTTCTTTGTTGTTTGTTGTTTGTACTTCGTTGTTTGTTGTTTGTTCTTCGTTGTTTGTTCTTCGTTGTTTGTTCTTCGTTGTTTGTTCTTCGTTGTTTGTTCTTCGTTGTTTGTACTTCGTTGTTTGTTCTTCGTTGTTTGTTCTTCTTTGTTTGTTCTTCGTTGTTTGTTCTTCGTTGTTTGTTCTTCGTTGTTTGGTCTTCGTTGTTTGTTCTTCGTTGTTTGTTCTTCGTTGTTTGTTCTACGTTGTTTGTTCTTCGTTGTTTGTTCTTCGTTGTTTGTTCTTCGTTGTTTGTTCTTCGTTGTTTGTTGTTTGTTCTTCGTTGTTTGTTGTTTGTTCTTCGTTGTTTGTTGTTTGTTCTTCGTTGTTTGTTGTTTGTTCATCGTTGTTTGTTGTTTGTTCTTCGTTGTTTGTTGTTTGTTCTTCGTTGTTTGTTGTTTGTTCTTCGTTGTTTGTTGTTTGTTCTTCGTTGTTTGTTGTTTGTTCTTCGTTGTTTGTTGTTTGTTCTTCGTTGTTTGTTGTTTGTTCTTCGTTGTTTGTTGTTTGTTCTTCGTTGTTTGTTGTTTGTTCTCCGTTGTTTGTTGTTTGTTGTTTGTTCTTCGTTGTTTGTTCTTCGTTGTTTGTTCTTCGTTGTTTGTTGTTTCTTGTTTGTTCTTCGTTGTTTGTTGTTTGTTCTTCGTTGTTTGTTGTTTGTTCTTTGTTGTTTGTTGTTTGTTGTTTGTTCTTCGTTGTTTGTTGTTTGTTCTTCGTTGTTTGTTGTTTGTTCTTCGTTGTTTGTTGTTTGTTGTTTGTCCTTCGTTGTTTCTTGTTTGTTGTTTGTTCTTCGTTGTTTGTTCCTCGTTGCTTGTTCTTCGTTGTTTGTTCTTCGTTTTGTTGTTTGTTGTTTGTTGTTTGTTGTTTGTTGTATGTTGTTTGTTGTATGTTGTTTGTTGTTTGTTGTTTGTTGCTTGTTGTTTGTTGTTTGTTGCTTGTTCTTCGTTGTTTGTTGTTTGTTTTACGTTGTTTGTTGTTTGTTCTTCGTTGTTTGTTGTTTGTTCTTCGTTGTTTGTTCTTCGTTGTTTGTTGTTTGTTCTTCGTTGTTTGTTGTTTGTTCTTCGTTGTTTGTTGTTTGTTCTTCGTTGTTTGTTGTTTGTTCTTCGTTGTTTGTTGTTTGTTCTTCGTTGTTTGTTGTTTGTTCTTCGTTGTTTGTTGTTTGTTCTTCGTTGTTTGTTGTTTGTTCTTTGTTGTTTGTTCTTCGTTGTTTGTTGTTTGTTCTTCGTTGTTTGTTGTTTGTTGTTTGTTCTTCGTTGTTTGTTGTTTGTTGTTTGTTGTTTGTTGTTTGTTGTTTGTTGTTTGTTGTTTGTTGTTTGTTGTTTGTTGATTGTTGTTTGTTGTTTGTTGTTTGTTGTTTGTTGTTTGTTGTTTGTTGTTTGTTGTTTGTTGTTTGTTGTTTGTTGTTTGTTGTTTGTTGTTTGTTGTTTGTTGTTTGTTGTTTGTTGTTTGTTGTTTGTTGTTTGTTGTTTGTTGTTTGTTGTTTGTTGTTTGTTGTTTGTTGTTTGTTGTTTGTTGTTTGTTGTTTGTTGTTTGTTGTTTGTTGTTTGTTGTTTGTTGTTTGTTGTTTGTTGTTTGTTGTTTGTTGTTTGTTGTTTGTTGTTTGTTGTTTGTTGTTTGTTGTTTGTTGTTTGTTGTTTGTTGTTTGTTGTTTGTTGTTTGTTGTTTGTTGTTTGTTGTTTGTTGTTTGTTGTTTGTTGTTTGTTGTTTGTTGTTTGTTGTTTGTTGTTTGTTGTTTGTTGTTTGTTGTTTGTTGTTTGTTGTTTGTTGTTTGTTGTTTGTTGTTTGTTGTTTGTTGTTTGTTGTTTGTTGTTTGTTGTTTGTTGTTTGTTGTTTGTTGTTTGTTGTTTGTTGTTTGTTGTTTGTTGTTTGTTGTTTGTTGTTTGTTGTTTGTTGTTTGTTGTTTGTTGTTTGTTGTTTGTTGTTTGTTGTTTGTTGTTTGTTGTTTGTTGTTTGTTGTTTGTTGTTTGTTGTTTGTTGTTTGTTGTTTGTTGTTTGTTGTTTGTTGTTTGTTGTTTGTTGTTTGTTGTTTGTTGTTTGTTGTTTGTTGTTTGTTGTTTGTTGTTTGTTGTTTGTTGTTTGTTGTTTGTTGTTTGTTGTTTGTTGTTTGTTGTTTGTTGTTTGTTGTTTGTTGTTTGTTGTTTGTTGTTTGTTGTTTGTTGTTTGTTGTTTGTTGTTTGTTGTTTGTTGTTTGTTGTTTGTTGTTTGTTGTTTGTTGTTTGTTGTTTGTTGTTTGTTGTTTGTTGTTTGTTGTTTGTTGTTTGTTGTTTGTTGTTTGTTGTTTGTTGTTTGTTGTTTGTTGTTTGTTGTTTGTTGTTTGTTGTTTGTTGTTTGTTGTTTGTTGTTTGTTGTTTGTTGTTTGTTGTTTGTTGTTTGTTGTTTGTTGTTTGTTGTTTGTTGTTTGTTGTTTGTTGTTTGTTGTTTGTTGTTTGTTGTTTGTTGTTTGTTGTTTGTTGTTTGTTGTTTGTTGTTTGTTGTTTGTTGTTTGTTGTTTGTTGTTTGTTGTTTGTTGTTTGTTGTTTGTTGTTTGTTGTTTGTTGTTTGTTGTTTGTTGTTTGTTGTTTGTTGTTTGTTGTTTGTTGTTTGTTGTTTGTTGTTTGTTGTTTGTTGTTTGTTGTTTGTTGTTTGTTGTTTGTTGTTTGTTGTTTGTTGTTTGTTGTTTGTTGTTTGTTGTTTGTTGTTTGTTGTTTGTTGTTTGTTGTTTGTTGTTTGTTGTTTGTTGTTTGTTGTTTGTTGTTTGTTGTTTGTTGTTTGTTGTTTGTTGTTTGTTGTTTGTTGTTTGTTGTTTGTTGTTTGTTGTTTGTTGTTTGTTGTTTGTTGTTTGTTGTTTGTTGTTTGTTGTTTGTTGTTTGTTGTTTGTTGTTTGTTGTTTGTTGTTTGTTGTTTGTTGTTTGTTGTTTGTTGTTTGTTGTTTGTTGTTTGTTGTTTGTTGTTTGTTGTTTGTTGTTTGTTGTTTGTTGTTTGTTGTTTGTTGTTTGTTGTTTGTTGTTTGTTGTTTGTTGTTTGTTGTTTGTTGTTTGTTGTTTGTTGTTTGTTGTTTGTTGTTTGTTGTTTGTTGTTTGTTGTTTGTTGTTTGTTGTTTGTTGTTTGTTGTTTGTTGTTTGTTGTTTGTTGTTTGTTGTTTGTTGTTTGTTGTTTGTTGTTTGTTGTTTGTTGTTTGTTGTTTGTTGTTTGTTGTTTGTTGTTTGTTGTTTGTTGTTTGTTGTTTGTTGTTTGTTGTTTGTTGTTTGTTGTTTGTTGTTTGTTGTTTGTTGTTTGTTGTTTGTTGTTTGTTGTTTGTTGTTTGTTGTTTGTTGTTTGTTGTTTGTTGTTTGTTGTTTGTTGTTTGTTGTTTGTTGTTTGTTGTTTGTTGTTTGTTGTTTGTTGTTTGTTGTTTGTTGTTTGTTGTTTGTTGTTTGTTGTTTGTTGTTTGTTGTTTGTTGTTTGTTGTTTGTTGTTTGTTGTTTGTTGTTTGTTGTTTGTTGTTTGTTGTTTGTTGTTTGTTGTTTGTTGTTTGTTGTTTGTTGTTTGTTGTTTGTTGTTTGTTGTTTGTTGTTTGTTGTTTGTTGTTTGTTGTTTGTTGTTTGTTGTTTGTTGTTTGTTGTTTGTTGTTTGTTGTTTGTTGTTTGTTGTTTGTTGTTTGTTGTTTGTTGTTTGTTGTTTGTTGTTTGTTGTTTGTTGTTTGTTGTTTGTTGTTTGTTGTTTGTTGTTTGTTGTTTGTTGTTTGTTGTTTGTTGTTTGTTGTTTGTTGTTTGTTGTTTGTTGTTTGTTGTTTGTTGTTTGTTGTTTGTTGTTTGTTGTTTGTTGTTTGTTGTTTGTTGTTTGTTGTTCGTTGTTTGTTGTTCGTTGTTTGTTGTTCGTTGTTTGTTGCTTGTTCTTCGTTGTTTGTTGCTTGTTCTTCGTTGTTTGTTGCTTGTTCTTCGTTGTTTGTTGCTTGTTCTTCGTTGTTTGTTGCTTGTTCTTCGTTGTTTGTTGCTTGTTCTTCGTTGTTTGTTGCTTGTTCTTCGTTGTTTGTTGCTTGTTCTTCGTTGTTTGTTGCTTGTTCTTCGTTGTTTGTTGCTTGTTCTTCGTTGTTTGTTGCTTGTTCTTCGTTGTTTGTTGCTTGTTCTTCGTTGTTTGTTGCTTGTTCATCGTTGTTTGTTGCTTGTTCTTCGTTGTTTGTTGCTTGTTCTTCGTTGATTGTTGCTTGTTCTTCGTTGATTGTTGCTTGTTCTTCGTTGATTGTTGCTTGTTCTTCGTTGTTTGTTGCTTGTTCTTCGTTGTTTGTTGCTTGTTCTTCGTTGTTTGTTGGTTGTTCTTCGTTGTTTGTTGCTTGTTCTTCGTTGTTCGTTGTTCGTTGTTCGTTGTTCGTTCTTCGTTGTTCGTTCTTCGTTGTTCGTTCTTCGTTGTTCGTTCTTCGTTGTTCGTTCTTCGTTGTTTGTTGTTTGTAGTTTGTTCTTCGTTGTTTGTTGTTTGTTGTTTGTTGTTTGTTCTTCGTTGTTTGTTCTTCGTTGTTTGTTCTTCGTTGTTTGTTGTTTGTTCTTCGTTGTTTGTTGTTTGTTCTTCGTTGTTTGTTGTTTGTTCTTCGTTGTTTGTTGTTTGTTGTTTGTTCTTCGATGTTTGTTGTTTGTTCTTCGTTGTTTGTTGTTTGTTGTTTGTTCTTCGATGTTTGTTGTTTGTTCTTCGTTGTTTGTTGTTTGTTGTTTGTTCTTCGTTGTTTGTTGTTTGTTGTTTGATGTTTGTTCTTCGTTGTTTGTTGTTTGTTGTTTGTTCTTCGTTGTTTGTTGTTTGTTCTTCGTTGTTTGTTGTTTGTTCTTTGTTGTTTGTTGTTTGTACTTCGTTGTTTGTTGTTTGTTCTTCGTTGTTTGTTCTTCGTTGTTTGTTCTTCGTTGTTTGTTCTTCGTTGTTTGTACTTCGTTGTTTGTTCTTCGTTGTTTGTTCTTCTTTGTTTGTCCTTCGTTGTTTGTTCTTCGTTGTTTGTTCTTCGTTGTTTGGTCTTCGTTGTTTGTTCTTCGTTGTTTGTTCTTCGTTGTTTGTTCTACGTTGTTTGTTCTTCGTTATCGGTTCTTCGTTGTTTGTTCTTCGTTGTTTGTTCTTCGTTGTTTGTTGTTTGGTCTTCGTTGTTTGTTGTTTGTTCTTCGTTGTTTGTTGTTTGTTCTTCGTTGTTTGTTGTTTGTTCTTCGTTGTTTGTTGTTTGTTCATCGTTGTTTGTTGTTTGTTCTTCGTTGTTTGTTGTTTGTTCTTCGTTGTTTGTTGTTTGTTCTTCGTTGTTTGTTGTTTGTTCTTCGTTGTTTGTTGTTTGTTATTCGTTGTTTGTTGTTTGTTCTTCGTTGTTTGTTGTTTGTTCTTCGTTGTTTGTTGTTTGTTCTTCGTTGTTTGTTGTTTGTTCTCCGTTGTTTGTTGTTTGTTGTTTGTTCTTCGTTGTTTGTTCTTCGTTGTTTGTTCTTCGTTGTTTGTTGTTTCTTGTTTGTTCTTCGTTGTTTGTTGTTTGTTCTTCGTTGTTTGTTGTTTGTTCTTCGTTGTTTGTTGTTTGTTCTTCGTTGTTTGTTGTTTGTTCTTCGTTGTTTGTTGTTTGTTCTTCGTTGTTTGTTGTTTGTTCTTCGTTGTTTGTTGTTTGTTCTTCGTTGTTTGTTGTTTGTAGTTTGTTCTTCGTTGTTTGTTGTTTGTTGTTTGTTGTTTGTTCTTCGTTGTTTGTTGTTTGTTCTTCGTTGTTTGTTGTTTGTAGTTTGTTCTTCGTTGTTTGTTGTTTGTTGTTTGTTCTTCGTTGTTTGTTCTTCGTTGTTTGTTCTTCGTTGTTTGTTGTTTGTTCTTCGTTGTTTGTTGTTTGTTCTTCGTTGTTTGTTGTTTGTTCTTCGTTGTTTGTTGTTTGTTGTTTGTTCTTCGATGTTTGTTGTTTGTTCTTCGTTGTTTGTTGTTTGTTGTTTGTTCTTCGATGTTTGTTGTTTGTTCTTCGTTGTTTGTTGTTTGTTGTTTGTTCTTCGTTGTTTGTTGTTTGTTGTTTGATGTTTGTTCTTCGTTGTTTGTTGTTTGTTGTTTGTTCTTCGTTGTTTGTTGTTTGTTCTTCGTTGTTTGTTGTTTGTTCTTTGTTGTTTGTTGTTTGTACTTCGTTGTTTGTTGTTTGTTCTTCGTTGTTTGTTCTTCGTTGTTTGTTCTTCGTTGTTTGTTCTTCGTTGTTTGTTCTTCGTTGTTTGTACTTCGTTGTTTGTTCTTCGTTGTTTGTTCTTCTTTGTTTGTTCTTCGTTGTTTGTTCTTCGTTGTTTGTTCTTCGTTGTTTGGTCTTCGTTGTTTGTTCTTCGTTGTTTGTTCTTCGTTGTTTGTTCTACGTTGTTTGTTCTTCGTTGTTTGTTCTTCGTTGTTTGTTCTTCGTTGTTTGTTCTTCGTTGTTTGTTGTTTGTTCTTCGTTGTTTGTTGTTTGTTCTTCGTTGTTTGTTGTTTGTTCTTCGTTGTTTGTTGTTTGTTCTTCGTTGTTTGTTGTTTGTTCATCGTTGTTTGTTGTTTGTTCTTCGTTGTTTGTTGTTTGTTCTTCGTTGTTTGTTGTTTGTTCTTCGTTGTTTGTTGTTTGTTCTTCGTTGTTTGTTGTTTGTTCTTCGTTGTTTGTTGTTTGTTCTTCGTTGTTTGTTGTTTGTTCTTCGTTGTTTGTTGTTTGTTCTTCGTTGTTTGTTGTTTGTTCTCCGTTGTTTGTTGTTTGTTGTTTGTTCTTCGTTGTTTGTTCTTCGTTGTTTGTTCTTCGTTGTTTGTTGTTTCTTGTTTGTTCTTCGTTGTTTGTTGTTTGTTCTTCGTTGTTTGTTGTTTGTTCTTTGTTGTTTGTTGTTTGTTGTTTGTTCTTCGTTGTTTGTTGTTTGTTCTTCGTTGTTTGTTGTTTGTTCTTCGTTGTTTGTTGTTTGTTGTTTGTCCTTCGTTGTTTCTTGTTTGTTGTTTGTTCTTCGTTGTTTGTTCCTCGTTGCTTGTTCTTCGTTGTTTGTTCTTCGTTTTGTTGTTTGTTGTTTGTTGTTTGTTGTTTGTTGTATGTTGTTTGTTGTATGTTGTTTGTTGTTTGTTGTTTGTTGCTTGTTGTTTGTTGTTTGTTGCTTGTTCTTCGTTGTTTGTTGTTTGTTTTACGTTGTTTGTTGTTTGTTCTTCGTTGTTTGTTGTTTGTTCTTCGTTGTTTGTTGTTTGTTCTTCGTTGTTTGTTGTTTGTTCTTCGTTGTTTGTTGTTTGTTGTTTGTTCTTCGTTGTTTGTTGTTTGTTCTTCGTTGTTTGTTGTTTGTAGTTTGTTCTTCGTTGTTTGTTGTTTGTTGTTTGTTGTTTGTTCTTCGTTGTTTGTTCTTCGTTGTTTGTTGTTTGTTCTTCGTTGTTTGTTGTTTGTTCTTCGTTGTTTGTTGTTTGTTCTTCGTTGTTTGTTGTTTGTTGTTTGTTCTTCGATGTTTGTTGTTTGTTCTTCGTTGTTTGTTGTTTGTTGTTTGTTCTTCGATGTTTGTTGTTTGTTCTTCGTTGTTTGTTGTTTGTTGTTTGTTCTTCGTTGTTTGTTGTTTGTTGTTTGATGTTTGTTCTTCGTTGTTTGTTGTTTGTTGTTTGTTCTTCGTTGTTTGTTGTTTGTTCTTCGTTGTTTGTTGTTTGTTCTTTGTTGTTTGTTGTTTGTACTTCGTTGTTTGTTGTTTGTTCTTCGTTGTTTGTTCTTCGTTGTTTGTTCTTCGTTGTTTGTTCTTCGTTGTTTGTTCTTCGTTGTTTGTACTTCGTTGTTTGTTCTTCGTTGTTTGTTCTTCTTTGTTTGTTCTTCGTTGTTTGTTCTTCGTTGTTTGGTCTTCGTTGTTTGTTCTTCGTTGTTTGTTCTTCGTTGTTTGTTCTTCGTTGTTTGTTCTA
Source organism: Megalopta genalis (assembly GCF_051020955.1). Classification (NCBI taxonomy): domain Eukaryota; kingdom Metazoa; phylum Arthropoda; class Insecta; order Hymenoptera; family Halictidae; genus Megalopta; species Megalopta genalis. The sequence goes on along the minus strand of NW_027476724.1, from coordinate 140,874 downwards.
CGTTGTTTGTTCTTCGTTGTTTGTTCTTCGTTGTTTGTTCTTCGTTGTTTGTTGTTTGTTCTTCGTTGTTTGTTGTTTGTTCTTCGTTGTTTGTTGTTTTTTCTTCGTTGTTTGTTGTTTGTTCTTCGTTGTTTGTTGTTTGTTCATCGTTGTTTGTTGTTTGTTCTTCGTTGTTTGTTGTTTGTTCTTCGTTGTTTGTTGTTTGTTCTTCGTTGTTTGTTGTTTGTTCTTCGTTGTTTGTTGTTTGTTCTTCGTTGTTTGTTGTTTGTTCTTCGTTGTTTGTTGTTTGTTCTTCGTTGTTTGTTGTTTGTTCTTCGTTGTTTGTTGTTTGTTCTTCGTTGTTTGTTGTTTGTTCTTCGTTGTTTGTTGTTTGTTCTTCGTTGTTTGTTGTTTGTTCTTCGTTCTTTGTTGTTTGTTCTTCGTTATTTGTTGTTTGTTGTTTGTTCTTCGTTGTTTGTTGTTTGTTCTTTGTTGTTTGTTGTTTGTTGTTTGTTCTTCGTTGTTTGTTGTTTGTTCTTCGTTGTTTGTTGTTTGTTCTTCGTTGTTTGTTGTTTGTTGTTTGTCCTTCGTTGTTTCTTGTTTGTTGTTTGTTCTTCGTTGTTTGTTCCTCGTTGCTTGTTCTTCGTTGTTTGTTCTTCGTTTTGTTGTTTGTTGTTTGTTGTTTGTTGTTTGTTGTATGTTGTTTGTTGTATGTTGTTTGTTGTTTGTTGTTTGTTGCTTGTTGTTTGTTGTTTGTTGCTTGTTCTTCGTTGTTTGTTGTTTGTTTTACGTTGTTTGTTGTTTGTTCTTCGTTGTTTGTTGTTTGTTCTTCGTTGTTTGTTGTTTGTTCTTCGTTGTTTGTTGTTTGTTCTTCGTTGTTTGTTGTTTGTTGTTTGTTGTTTGTTCTTCGTTGTTTGTTGTTTGTTCTTCGTTGTTTGTTGTTTGTAGTTTGTTCTTCGTTGTTTGTTGTTTGTTGTTTGTTGTTTGTTCTTCGTTGTTTGTTCTTCGTTGTTTGTTCTTCGTTGTTTGTTGTTTGTTCTTCGTTGTTTGTTGTTTGTTCTTCGTTGTTTGTTGTTTGTTCTTCGTTGTTTGTTGTTTGTTGTTTGTTCTTCGATGTTTGTTGTTTGTTCTTCGTTGTTTGTTGTTTGTTGTTTGTTCTTCGATGTTTGTTGTTTGTTCTTCGTTGTTTGTTGTTTGTTGTTTGTTCTTCGTTGTTTGTTGTTTGTTGTTTGATGTTTGTTCTTCGTTGTTTGTTGTTTGTTGTTTGTTCTTCGTTGTTTGTTGTTTGTTCTTCGTTGTTTGTTGTTTGTTCTTTGTTGTTTGTTGTTTGTACTTCGTTGTTTGTTGTTTGTTCTTCGTTGTTTGTTCTTCGTTGTTTGTTCTTCGTTGTTTGTTCTTCGTTGTTTGTTCTTCGTTGTTTGTTCTTCGTTGTTTGTACTTCGTTGTTTGTTCTTCGTTGTTTGTTCTTCTTTGTTTGTTCTTCGTTGTTTGTTCTTCGTTGTTTGTTCTTCGTTGTTTGGTCTTCGTTGTTTGTTCTTCGTTGTTTGTTCTTCGTTGTTTGTTCTACGTTGTTTGTTCTTCGTTGTTTGTTCTTCGTTGTTTGTTCTTCGTTGTTTGTTCTTCGTTGTTTGTTGTTTGTTCTTCGTTGTTTGTTGTTTGTTCTTCGTTGTTTGTTGTTTGTTCTTCGTTGTTTGTTGTTTGTTCTTCGTTGTTTGTTGTTTGTTCATCGTTGTTTGTTGTTTGTTCTTCGTTGTTTGTTGTTTGTTCTTCGTTGTTTGTTGTTTGTTCTTCGTTGTTTGTTGTTTGTTCTTCGTTGTTTGTTGTTTGTTCTTCGTTGTTTGTTGTTTGTTGTTTGTTCTTCGTTGTTTGTTGTTTGTTGTTTGTTCTTCGTTGTTTGTTCTTCGTTGTTTGTTCTTCGTTGTTTGTTCTTCGTTGTTTGTTCTTCGTTGTTTGTTCTTCGTTGCTTGTTCTTCGTTGTTTGTTCTTCGTTGTTTGTTCTTCGTTGTTTGTTGTTTGTTGTTTGTTCTTCGTTGTTTGTTCTTCGTTGTTTGTTGTTTGTTGTTTGTTGTTTGTTGTTTGTTGTTTGTTCTTCGTTGTTTGTTCTTCGTTGTTTGTTCTTCGTTGTTTGTTCTTCGTTGTTTGTTCTTCGTTGTTTGTTCTTCGTTGTTTGTTCTTCGTTGCTTGTTCTTCGTTGTTTGTTCTTCGTTGTTTGTTCTTCGTTGTTTGTTCTTCGTTGTTTGTTCTTCGTTGTTTGTTCTTCGTTGTTTGTTCTTCGTTGTTTGTTCTTCGTTGTTTGTTGTTTCTTGTTTGTTCTTCGTTGTTTGTTGTTTGTTCTTCGTTGTTTGTTGTTTGTTCTTCGTTGTTTGTTGTTTGTTCTTCGTTGTTTGTTGTTTGTTCTTCGTTGTTTGTTGTTTGTTCATCGTTGTTTGTTGTTTGTTCTTCGTTGTTTGTTGTTTGTTCTTCGTTGTTTGTTGTTTGTTCTTCGTTGTTTGTTGTTTGTTCTTCGTTGTTTGTTGTTTGTTCTTCGTTGTTTGTTGTTTGTTCTTCGTTGTTTGTTGTTTGTTCTTCGTTGTTTGTTCTTCGTTGTTTGTTCTTCGTTGTTTGTTCTTCGTTGTTTGTTCTTCGTTGTTTGTACTTCGTTGTTTGTTCTTCGTTGTTTGTTCTTCTTTGTTTGTTCTTCGTTGTTTGTTCTTCGTTGTTTGTTCTTCGTTGTTTGGTCTTCGTTGTTTGTTCTTCGTTGTTTGTTCTTCGTTGTTTGTTCTACGTTGTTTGTTCTTCGTTGTTTGTTCTTCGTTGTTTGTTCTTCGTTGTTTGTTCTTCGTTGTTTGTTGTTTGTTCTTCGTTGTTTGTTGTTTGTTCTTCGTTGTTTGTTGTTTTTTCTTCGTTGTTTGTTGTTTGTTCTTCGTTGTTTGTTGTTTGTTCATCGTTGTTTGTTGTTTGTTCTTCGTTGTTTGTTGTTTGTTCTTCGTTGTTTGTTGTTTGTTCTTCGTTGTTTGTTGTTTGTTCTTCGTTGTTTGTTGTTTGTTCTTCGTTGTTTGTTGTTTGTTCTTCGTTGTTTGTTGTTTGTTCTTCGTTGTTTGTTGTTTGTTCTTCGTTGTTTGTTGTTTGTTCTCCGTTGTTTGTTGTTTGTTGTTTGTTCTTCGTTTTTTGTTGTTTGTTGTTTGTTCTTCGTTGTTTGTTGTTTGTTCTTCGTTGTTTGTTGTTTGTTCTTCGTTGTTTGTTGTTTGTTGTTTGTTCTTCGTTGTTTGTTCTTCGTTGTTTGTTGTTTGTTGTTTGTTCTTCGTTGTTTGTTGTTTGTTGTTTGTTCTTCGTTGTTTGTTCTTCGTTGTTTGTTCTTCGTTGTTTGTTCTTCGTTGTTTGTTCTTCGTTGTTTGTTCTTCGTTGCTTGTTCTTCGTTGTTTGTTCTTCGTTGTTTGTTCTTCGTTGTTTGTTGTTTGTTCTTCGTTGTTTGTTGTTTGTTCTTCGTTGTTTGTTGTTTGTTCTTCGTTGTTTGTTGTTTGTTCTTCGTTCTTTGTTGTTTGTTCTTCGTTATTTGTTGTTTGTTGTTTGTTCTTCGTTGTTTGTTGTTTGTTCTTTGTTGTTTGTTGTTTGTTGTTTGTTCTTCGTTGTTTGTTGTTTGTTCTTCGTTGTTTGTTGTTTGTTGTTTGTCCTTCGTTGTTTCTTGTTTGTTGTTTGTTCTTCGTTGTTTGTTCCTCGTTGCTTGTTCTTCGTTGTTTGTTCTTCGTTTTGTTGTTTGTTGTTTGTTGTTTGTTGTTTGTTGTATGTTGTTTGTTGTTTGTTGTTTGTTCTTCGTTGTTTGTTGTTTGTTCTTCGTTGTTTGTTGTTTGTTCTTCGTTCTTCGTTGTTTGTTCTTCGTTGTTTGTTGTTTGTTCTTCGTTGTTTGTTGTTTGTTCTTCGTTGTTTGTTGTTTGTTCTTCGTTGTTTGTTGTTTGTTGTTTGTTCTTCGATGTTTGTTGTTTGTTCTTCGTTGTTTGTTGTTTGTTGTTTGTTCTTCGATGTTTGTTGTTTGTTCTTCGTTGTTTGTTGTTTGTTGTTTGTTCTTCGTTGTTTGTTGTTTGTTGTTTGATGTTTGTTCTTCGTTGTTTGTTGTTTGTTGTTTGTTCTTCGTTGTTTGTTGTTTGTTCTTCGTTGTTTGTTGTTTGTTCTTTGTTGTTTGTTGTTTGTACTTCGTTGTTTGTTGTTTGTTCTTCGTTGTTTGTTCTTCGTTGTTTGTTCTTCGTTGTTTGTTCTTCGTTGTTTGTTCTTCGTTGTTTGTACTTCGTTGTTTGTTCTTCGTTGTTTGTTCTTCTTTGTTTGTTCTTCGTTGTTTGTTCTTCGTTGTTTGTTCTTCGTTGTTTGGTCTTCGTTGTTTGTTCTTCGTTGTTTGTTCTTCGTTGTTTGTTCTACGTTGTTTGTTCTTCGTTGTTTGTTCTTCGTTGTTTGTTCTTCGTTGTTTGTTCTTCGTTGTTTGTTGTTTGTTCTTCGTTGTTTGTTGTTTGTTCTTCGTTGTTTGTTGTTTGTTCTTCGTTGTTTGTTGTTTGTTCTTCGTTGTTTGTTGTTTGTTCATCGTTGTTTGTTGTTTGTTCTTCGTTGTTTGTTGTTTGTTCTTCGTTGTTTGTTGTTTGTTCTTCGTTGTTTGTTGTTTGTTCTTCGTTGTTTGTTGTTTGTTCTTCGTTGTTTGTTGTTTGTTCTTCGTTGTTTGTTGTTTGTTCTTCGTTGTTTGTTGTTTGTTCTTCGTTGTTTGTTGTTTGTTCTCCGTTGTTTGTTGTTTGTTGTTTGTTCTTCGTTGTTTGTTCTTCGTTGTTTGTTCTTCGTTGTTTGTTGTTTCTTGTTTGTTCTTCGTTGTTTGTTGTTTGTTCTTCGTTGTTTGTTGTTTGTTCTTTGTTGTTTGTTGTTTGTTGTTTGTTCTTCGTTGTTTGTTGTTTGTTCTTCGTTGTTTGTTGTTTGTTCTTCGTTGTTTGTTGTTTGTTGTTTGTCCTTCGTTGTTTCTTGTTTGTTGTTTGTTCTTCGTTGTTTGTTCCTCGTTGCTTGTTCTTCGTTGTTTGTTCTTCGTTTTGTTGTTTGTTGTTTGTTGTTTGTTGTTTGTTGTATGTTGTTTGTTGTATGTTGTTTGTTGTTTGTTGTTTGTTGCTTGTTGTTTGTTGTTTGTTGCTTGTTCTTCGTTGTTTGTTGTTTGTTTTACGTTGTTTGTTGTTTGTTCTTCGTTGTTTGTTGTTTGTTCTTCGTTGTTTGTTGTTTGTTCTTCGTTGTTTGTTGTTTGTTCTTCGTTGTTTGTTGTTTGTTGTTTGTTCTTCGTTGTTTGTTGTTTGTTCTTCGTTGTTTGTTGTTTGTAGTTTGTTCTTCGTTGTTTGTTGTTTGTTGTTTGTTGTTTGTTCTTCGTTGTTTGTTCTTCGTTGTTTGTTGTTTGTTCTTCGTTGTTTGTTGTTTGTTCTTCGTTGTTTGTTGTTTGTTCTTCGTTGTTTGTTGTTTGTTGTTTGTTCTTCGATGTTTGTTGTTTGTTCTTCGTTGTTTGTTGTTTGTTGTTTGTTCTTCGATGTTTGTTGTTTGTTCTTCGTTGTTTGTTGTTTGTTGTTTGTTCTTCGTTGTTTGTTGTTTGTTGTTTGATGTTTGTTCTTCGTTGTTTGTTGTTTGTTGTTTGTTCTTCGTTGTTTGTTGTTTGTTCTTCGTTGTTTGTTGTTTGTTCTTTGTTGTTTGTTGTTTGTACTTCGTTGTTTGTTGTTTGTTCTTCGTTGTTTGTTCTTCGTTGTTTGTTCTTCGTTGTTTGTTCTTCGTTGTTTGTTCTTCGTTGTTTGTACTTCGTTGTTTGTTCTTCGTTGTTTGTTCTTCTTTGTTTGTTCTTCGTTGTTTGTTCTTCGTTGTTTGGTCTTCGTTGTTTGTTCTTCGTTGTTTGTTCTTCGTTGTTTGTTCTTCGTTGTTTGTTCTACGTTGTTTGTTCTTCGTTGTTTGTTCTTCGTTGTTTGTTCTTCGTTGTTTGTTGTTTGTTCTTCGTTGTTTGTTGTTTGTTCTTCGTTGTTTGTTGTTTTTTCTTCGTTGTTTGTTGTTTGTTCTTCGTTGTTTGTTGTTTGTTCATCGTTGTTTGTTGTTTGTTCTTCGTTGTTTGTTGTTTGTTCTTCGTTGTTTGTTGTTTGTTCTTCGTTGTTTGTTGTTTGTTCTTCGTTGTTTGTTGTTTGTTCTTCGTTGTTTGTTGTTTGTTCTTCGTTGTTTGTTGTTTGTTCTTCGTTGTTTGTTGTTTGTTCTTCGTTGTTTGTTGTTTGTTCTCCGTTGTTTGTTGTTTGTTGTTTGTTCTTCGTTTTTTGTTGTTTGTTGTTTGTTCTTCGTTGTTTGTTGTTTGTTCTTCGTTGTTTGTTGTTTGTTCTTCGTTGTTTGTTGTTTGTTCTTCGTTGTTTGTTCTTCGTTGTTTGTTGTTTGTTGTTTGTTCTTCGTTGTTTGTTGTTTGTTGTTTGTTCTTCGTTGTTTGTTCTTCGTTGTTTGTTCTTCGTTGTTTGTTCTTCGTTGTTTGTTCTTCGTTGTTTGTTCTTCGTTGCTTGTTCTTCGTTGTTTGTTCTTCGTTGTTTGTTCTTCGTTGTTTGTTCTTCGTTGTTTGTTCTTCGTTGTTTGTTCTTCGTTGTTTGTTCTTCGTTGTTTGTTCTTCGTTGTTTGTTGTTTCTTGTTTGTTCTTCGTTGTTTGTTGTTTGTTCTTCGTTGTTTGTTGTTTGTTCTTCGTTGTTTGTTGTTTGTTCTTCGTTGTTTGTTGTTTGTTCTTCGTTGTTTGTTGTTTGTTCATCGTTGTTTGTTGTTTGTTCTTCGTTGTTTGTTGTTTGTTCTTCGTTGTTTGTTGTTTGTTCTTCGTTGTTTGTTGTTTGTTCTTCGTTGTTTGTTGTTTGTTCTTCGTTGTTTGTTGTTTGTTCTTCGTTGTTTGTTGTTTGTTCTTCGTTGTTTGTTCTTTGTTCTTCGTTGTTTGTTGTTTGTTCTTCGTTGTTTGTTGTTTGTTCTTCGTTGTTTGTTGTTTGTTCTTCGTTGTTTGTTGTTTGTTGTTTGTTCTTCGTTGTTTGTTCATCGTTGTTTGTTCTTCGTTGTTTGTTCTTCGTTGTTTTTTCTTCGTTGGTTGTTCTTCGTTGTTTGTTCTTCGTTGTTTGTTCTTCGTTGTTTGTTCTTCGTTGTTTGTTCTTCGTTGTTTGTTCTTCGTTGTTTGTTCTTCGTTGTTTGTTCTTCGTTGTTTGTTCTTCGTTGTTTGTTCTTCGTTGTTTGTTCTTCGTTGTTTGTTGTTTCTTGTTTGTTCTTCGTTGTTTGTAGTTTGTTCTTCGTTGTTTGTTGTTTGTTCTTCGTTGTTTGTTGTTTGTTCTTCGTTGTTTGTTGTTTGTTCTTCGTTGTTTGTTGTTTGTTCTTCGTTGTTTGTTGTTTGTTCTTCGTTGTTTGTTGTTTGTTCTTCGTTGTTTGTTGTTTGTTGTTTGTTCTTCGTTGTTTGTTGTTTGTTGTTTGTTCTTGGTTGTTTGTTGTTTGTTGTTTGTTCTTCGTTGTTTGTTGTTTGTTGTTTGTTCTTCGTTGTTTGTTGTTTGTTCTTCGTTGTTTGTTGTTTGTTCTTCGTTGTTTGTTGTTTGTTCTTCGTTGTTTGTTGTTTGTTCTTCGTTGTTTGTTGTTTGTTCTTCGTTGTTTGTTGTTTGTTCTTCGTTCTTTGTTGTTTGTTCTTCGTTATTTGTTGTTTGTTGTTTGTTCTTCGTTGTTTGTTGTTTGTTCTTTGTTGTTTGTTGTTTGTTGTTTGTTCTTCGTTGTTTGTTGTTTGTTCTTCGTTGTTTGTTGTTTGTTCTTCGTTGTTTGTTGTTTGTTGTTTGTCCTTCGTTGTTTCTTGTTTGTTGTTTGTTCTTCGTTGTTTGTTCCTCGTTGCTTGTTCTTCGTTGTTTGTTCTTCGTTTTGTTGTTTGTTGTTTGTTGTTTGTTGTTTGTTGTATGTTGTTTGTTGTATGTTGTTTGTTGTTTGTTGTTTGTTGCTTGTTGTTTGTTGTTTGTTGCTTGTTCTTCGTTGTTTGTTGTTTGTTTTACGTTGTTTGTTGTTTGTTCTTCGTTGTTTGTTGTTTGTTCTTCGTTGTTTGTTGTTTGTTCTTCGTTGTTTGTTGTTTGTTCTTCGTTGTTTGTTGTTTGTTGTTTGTTGTTTGTTCTTCGTTGTTTGTTGTTTGTTCTTCGTTGTTTGTTGTTTGTAGTTTGTTCTTCGTTGTTTGTTGTTTGTTGTTTGTTGTTTGTTCTTCGTTGTTTGTTCTTCGTTGTTTGTTCTTCGTTGTTTGTTGTTTGTTCTTCGTTGTTTGTTGTTTGTTCTTCGTTGTTTGTTGTTTGTTCTTCGTTGTTTGTTGTTTGTTGTTTGTTCTTCGATGTTTGTTGTTTGTTCTTCGTTGTTTGTTGTTTGTTGTTTGTTCTTCGATGTTTGTTGTTTGTTCTTCGTTGTTTGTTGTTTGTTGTTTGTTCTTCGTTGTTTGTTGTTTGTTGTTTGATGTTTGTTCTTCGTTGTTTGTTGTTTGTTGTTTGTTCTTCGTTGTTTGTTGTTTGTTCTTCGTTGTTTGTTGTTTGTTCTTTGTTGTTTGTTGTTTGTACTTCGTTGTTTGTTGTTTGTTCTTCGTTGTTTGTTCTTCGTTGTTTGTTCTTCGTTGTTTGTTCTTCGTTGTTTGTTCTTCGTTGTTTGTTCTTCGTTGTTTGTACTTCGTTGTTTGTTCTTCGTTGTTTGTTCTTCTTTGTTTGTTCTTCGTTGTTTGTTCTTCGTTGTTTGTTCTTCGTTGTTTGGTCTTCGTTGTTTGTTCTTCGTTGTTTGTTCTTCGTTGTTTGTTCTACGTTGTTTGTTCTTCGTTGTTTGTTCTTCGTTGTTTGTTCTTCGTTGTTTGTTCTTCGTTGTTTGTTGTTTGTTCTTCGTTGTTTGTTGTTTGTTCTTCGTTGTTTGTTGTTTGTTCTTCGTTGTTTGTTGTTTGTTCTTCGTTGTTTGTTGTTTGTTCATCGTTGTTTGTTGTTTGTTCTTCGTTGTTTGTTGTTTGTTCTTCGTTGTTTGTTGTTTGTTCTTCGTTGTTTGTTGTTTGTTCTTCGTTGTTTGTTGTTTGTTCTTCGTTGTTTGTTGTTTGTTGTTTGTTCTTCGTTGTTTGTTGTTTGTTGTTTGTTCTTCGTTGTTTGTTCTTCGTTGTTTGTTCTTCGTTGTTTGTTCTTCGTTGTTTGTTCTTCGTTGTTTGTTCTTCGTTGCTTGTTCTTCGTTGTTTGTTCTTCGTTGTTTGTTCTTCGTTGTTTGTTGTTTGTTGTTTGTTCTTCGTTGTTTGTTCTTCGTTGTTTGTTGTTTGTTGTTTGTTGTTTGTTGTTTGTTCTTCGTTGTTTGTTCTTCGTTGTTTGTTCTTCGTTGTTTGTTCTTCGTTGTTTGTTCTTCGTTGTTTGTTCTTCGTTGTTTGTTCTTCGTTGCTTGTTCTTCGTTGTTTGTTCTTCGTTGTTTGTTCTTCGTTGTTTGTTCTTCGTTGTTTGTTCTTCGTTGTTTGTTCTTCGTTGTTTGTTCTTCGTTGTTTGTTCTTCGTTGTTTGTTGTTTCTTGTTTGTTCTTCGTTGTTTGTTGTTTGTTCTTCGTTGTTTGTTGTTTGTTCTTCGTTGTTTGTTGTTTGTTCTTCGTTGTTTGTTGTTTGTTCTTCGTTGTTTGTTGTTTGTTCATCGTTGTTTGTTGTTTGTTCTTCGTTGTTTGTTGTTTGTTCTTCGTTGTTTGTTGTTTGTTCTTCGTTGTTTGTTGTTTGTTCTTCGTTGTTTGTTGTTTGTTCTTCGTTGTTTGTTGTTTGTTCTTCGTTGTTTGTTGTTTGTTCTTCGTTGTTTGTTCTTCGTTGTTTGTTCTTCGTTGTTTGTTCTTCGTTGTTTGTTCTTCGTTGTTTGTACTTCGTTGTTTGTTCTTCGTTGTTTGTTCTTCTTTGTTTGTTCTTCGTTGTTTGTTCTTCGTTGTTTGTTCTTCGTTGTTTGGTCTTCGTTGTTTGTTCTTCGTTGTTTGTTCTTCGTTGTTTGTTCTACGTTGTTTGTTCTTCGTTGTTTGTTCTTCGTTGTTTGTTCTTCGTTGTTTGTTCTTCGTTGTTTGTTGTTTGTTCTTCGTTGTTTGTTGTTTGTTCTTCGTTGTTTGTTGTTTTTTCTTCGTTGTTTGTTGTTTGTTCTTCGTTGTTTGTTGTTTGTTCATCGTTGTTTGTTGTTTGTTCTTCGTTGTTTGTTGTTTGTTCTTCGTTGTTTGTTGTTTGTTCTTCGTTGTTTGTTGTTTGTTCTTCGTTGTTTGTTGTTTGTTCTTCGTTGTTTGTTGTTTGTTCTTCGTTGTTTGTTGTTTGTTCTTCGTTGTTTGTTGTTTGTTCTTCGTTGTTTGTTGTTTGTTCTCCGTTGTTTGTTGTTTGTTGTTTGTTCTTCGTTTTTTGTTGTTTGTTGTTTGTTCTTCGTTGTTTGTTGTTTGTTCTTCGTTGTTTGTTGTTTGTTCTTCGTTGTTTGTTGTTTGTTGTTTGTTCTTCGTTGTTTGTTCTTCGTTGTTTGTTGTTTGTTGTTTGTTCTTCGTTGTTTGTTGTTTGTTGTTTGTTCTTCGTTGTTTGTTCTTCGTTGTTTGTTCTTCGTTGTTTGTTCTTCGTTGTTTGTTCTTCGTTGTTTGTTCTTCGTTGCTTGTTCTTCGTTGTTTGTTCTTCGTTGTTTGTTCTTCGTTGTTTGTTGTTTGTTCTTCGTTGTTTGTTGTTTGTTCTTCGTTGTTTGTTGTTTGTTCTTCGTTGTTTGTTGTTTGTTCTTCGTTCTTTGTTGTTTGTTCTTCGTTATTTGTTGTTTGTTGTTTGTTCTTCGTTGTTTGTTGTTTGTTCTTTGTTGTTTGTTGTTTGTTGTTTGTTCTTCGTTGTTTGTTGTTTGTTCTTCGTTGTTTGTTGTTTGTTCTTCGTTGTTTGTTGTTTGTTGTTTGTCCTTCGTTGTTTCTTGTTTGTTGTTTGTTCTTCGTTGTTTGTTCCTCGTTGCTTGTTCTTCGTTGTTTGTTCTTCGTTTTGTTGTTTGTTGTTTGTTGTTTGTTGTTTGTTGTATGTTGTTTGTTGTTTGTTGTTTGTTCTTCGTTGTTTGTTGTTTGTTCTTCGTTGTTTGTTGTTTGTTCTTCGTTGTTTGTTGTTTGTTCTTCGTTGTTTGTTGTTTGTTCTTTGTTGTTTGTTGTTTGTTGTTTGTTCTTCGTTGTTTGTTGTTTGTTCTTCGTTGTTTGTTGTTTGTTCTTCGTTGTTTGTTGTTTGTTGTTTGTCCTTCGTTGTTTCTTGTTTGTTGTTTGTTCTTCGTTGTTTGTTCCTCGTTGCTTGTTCTTCGTTGTTTGTTCTTCGTTTTGTTGTTTGTTGTTTGTTGTTTGTTGTTTGTTGTATGTTGTTTGTTGTTTGTTGTTTGTTCTTCGTTGTTTGTTGTTTGTTCTTCGTTGTTTGTTGTTTGTTCTTCGTTGTTTGTTGTTTGTTGTTTGTTGTTTGTTGTTTGTCGTTCGTTGTTCGTTGTTCGTTGTTCGTTGTTCGTTGTTCGTTGTTCGTTGTTCGTTGTTCGTTGTTCGTTGTTCGTTGTTCGTTGTTCGTTGTTCGTTGTTCGTTGTTCGTTGTTCGTTGTTCGTTGTTCGTTGTTCGTTGTTCGTTGTTCGTTGTTCGTTGTTCGTTGTTCGTTGTTCGTTGTTCGTTGTTCGTTGTTCGTTGTTCGTTGTTCGTTGTTCGTTGTTCGTTGTTCGTTGTTCGTTGTTCGTTGTTCGTTGTTCGTTGTTCGTTGTTCGTTGTTCGTTGTTCGTTGTTCGTTGTTCGTTGTTCGTTGTTCGTTGTTCGTTGTTCGTTGTTCGTTGTTCGTTGTTCGTTGTTCGTTGTTCGTTGTTCGTTGTTCGTTGTTCGTTGTTCGTTGTTCGTTGTTCGTTGTTCGTTGTTCGTTGTTCGTTGTTCGTTGTTCGTTGTTCGTTGTTCGTTGTTCGTTGTTCGTTGTTCGTTGTTCGTTGTTCGTTGTTCGTTGTTCGTTGTTCGTTGTTCGTTGTTCGTTGTTCGTTGTTCGTTGTTCGTTGTTCGTTGTTCGTTGTTCGTTGTTCGTTGTTCGTTGTTCGTTGTTCGTTGTTCGTTGTTCGTTGTTCGTTGTTCGTTGTTCGTTGTTCGTTGTTCGTTGTTCGTTGTTCGTTGTTCGTTGTTCGTTGTTCGTTGTTCGTTGTTCGTTGTTCGTTGTTCGTTGTTCGTTGTTCGTTGTTCGTTGTTCGTTGTTCGTTGTTCGTTGTTCGTTGTTCGTTGTTCGTTGTTCGTTGTTCGTTGTTCGTTGTTCGTTGTTCGTTGTTCGTTGTTCGTTGTTCGTTGTTCGTTGTTCGTTGTTCGTTGTTCGTTGTTCGTTGTTCGTTGTTCGTTGTTCGTTGTTCGTTGTTCGTTGTTCGTTGTTCGTTGTTCGTTGTTCGTTGTTCGTTGTTCGTTGTTCGTTGTTCGTTGTTCGTTGTTCGTTGTTCGTTGTTCGTTGTTCGTTGTTCGTTGTTCGTTGTTCGTTGTTCGTTGTTCGTTGTTCGTTGTTCGTTGTTCGTTGTTCGTTGTTCGTTGTTCGTTGTTCGTTGTTCGTTGTTCGTTGTTCGTTGTTCGTTGTTCGTTGTTCGTTGTTCGTTGTTCGTTGTTCGTTGTTCGTTGTTCGTTGTTCGTTGTTCGTTGTTCGTTGTTCGTTGTTCGTTGTTCGTTGTTCGTTGTTCGTTGTTCGTTGTTCGTTGTTCGTTGTTCGTTGTTCGTTGTTCGTTGTTCGTTGTTCGTTGTTCGTTGTTCGTTGTTCGTTGTTCGTTGTTCGTTGTTCGTTGTTCGTTGTTCGTTGTTCGTTGTTCGTTGTTCGTTGTTCGTTGTTCGTTGTTCGTTGTTCGTTGTTCGTTGTTCGTTGTTCGTTGTTCGTTGTTCGTTGTTCGTTGTTCGTTGTTCGTTGTTCGTTGTTCGTTGTTCGTTGTTCGTTGTTCGTTGTTCGTTGTTCGTTGTTCGTTGTTCGTTGTTCGTTGTTCGTTGTTCGTTGTTCGTTGTTCGTTGTTCGTTGTTCGTTGTTCGTTGTTCGTTGTTCGTTGTTCGTTGTTCGTTGTTCGTTGTTCGTTGTTCGTTGTTCGTTGTTCGTTGTTCGTTGTTCGTTGTTCGTTGTTCGTTGTTCGTTGTTCGTTGTTCGTTGTTCGTTGTTCGTTGTTCGTTGTTCGTTGTTCGTTGTTCGTTGTTCGTTGTTCGTTGTTCGTTGTTTGTTGTTTGTTGTTTGTTGTTTGTTGTTTGTTGTTTGTTGTTTGTTGTTTGTTGTTTGTTGTTTGTTGTTTGTTGTTTGTTGTTTGTTGTTTGTTGTTTGTTGTTTGTTGTTTGTTGTTTGTTGTTTGTTGTTTGTTGTTTGTTGTTTGTTGTTTGTTGTTTGTTGTTTGTTGTTTGTTGTTTGTTGTTTGTTGTTTGTTGTTTGTTGTTTGTTGTTTGTTGTTTGTTGTTTGTTGTTTGTTGTTTGTTGTTTGTTGTTTGTTGTTTGTTGTTTGTTGTTTGTTGTTTGTTGTTTGTTGTTTGTTGTTTGTTGTTTGTTGTTTGTTGTTTGTTGTTTGTTGTTTGTTGTTTGTTGTTTGTTGTTTGTTGTTTGTTGTTTGTTGTTTGTTGTTTGTTGTTTGTTGTTTGTTGTTTGTTGTTTGTTGTTTGTTGTTTGTTGTTTGTTGTTTGTTGTTTGTTGTTTGTTGTTTGTTGTTTGTTGTTTGTTGTTTGTTGTTTGTTGTTTGTTGTTTGTTGTTTGTTGTTTGTTGTTTGTTGTTTGTTGTTTGTTGTTTGTTGTTTGTTGTTTGTTGTTTGTTGTTTGTTGTTTGTTGTTTGTTGTTTGTTGTTTGTTGTTTGTTGTTTGTTGTTTGTTGTTTGTTGTTTGTTGTTTGTTGTTTGTTGTTTGTTGTTTGTTGTTTGTTGTTTGTTGTTTGTTGTTTGTTGTTTGTTGTTTGTTGTTTGTTGTTTGTTGTTTGTTGTTTGTTGTTTGTTGTTTGTTGTTTGTTGTTTGTTGTTTGTTGTTTGTTGTTTGTTGTTTGTTGTTTGTTGTTTGTTGTTTGTTGTTTGTTGTTTGTTGTTTGTTGTTTGTTGTTTGTTGTTTGTTGTTTGTTGTTTGTTGTTTGTTGTTTGTTGTTTGTTGTTTGTTGTTTGTTGTTTGTTGTTTGTTGTTTGTTGTTTGTTGTTTGTTGTTTGTTGTTTGTTGTTTGTTGTTTGTTGTTTGTTGTTTGTTGTTTGTTGTTTGTTGTTTGTTGTTTGTTGTTTGTTGTTTGTTGTTTGTTGTTTGTTGTTTGTTGTTTGTTGTTTGTTGTTTGTTGTTTGTTGTTTGTTGTTTGTTGTTTGTTGTTTGTTGTTTGTTGTTTGTTGTTTGTTGTTTGTTGTTTGTTGTTTGTTGTTTGTTGTTTGTTGTTTGTTGTTTGTTGTTTGTTGTTTGTTGTTTGTTGTTTGTTGTTTGTTGTTTGTTGTTTGTTGTTTGTTGTTTGTTGTTTGTTGTTTGTTGTTTGTTGTTTGTTGTTTGTTGTTTGTTGTTTGTTGTTTGTTGTTTGTTGTTTGTTGTTTGTTGTTTGTTGTTTGTTGTTTGTTGTTTGTTGTTTGTTGTTTGTTGTTTGTTGTTTGTTGTTTGTTGTTTGTTGTTTGTTGTTTGTTGTTTGTTGTTTGTTGTTTGTTGTTTGTTGTTTGTTGTTTGTTGTTTGTTGTTTGTTGTTTGTTGTTTGTTGTTTGTTGTTTGTTGTTTGTTGTTTGTTGTTTGTTGTTTGTTGTTTGTTGTTTGTTGTTTGTTGTTTGTTGTTTGTTGTTTGTTGTTTGTTGTTTGTTGTTTGTTGTTTGTTGTTTGTTGTTTGTTGTTTGTTGTTTGTTGTTTGTTGTTTGTTGTTTGTTGTTTGTTGTTTGTTGTTTGTTGTTTGTTGTTTGTTGTTTGTTGTTTGTTGTTTGTTGTTTGTTGTTTGTTGTTTGTTGTTTGTTGTTTGTTGTTTGTTGTTTGTTGTTTGTTGTTTGTTGTTTGTTGTTTGTTGTTTGTTGTTTGTTGTTTGTTGTTTGTTGTTTGTTGTTTGTTGTTTGTTGTTTGTTGTTTGTTGTTTGTTGTTTGTTGTTTGTTGTTTGTTGTTTGTTGTTTGTTGTTTGTTGTTTGTTGTTTGTTGTTTGTTGTTTGTTGTTTGTTGTTTGTTGTTTGTTGTTTGTTGTTTGTTGTTTGTTGTTTGTTGTTTGTTGTTTGTTGTTTGTTGTTTGTTGTTTGTTGTTTGTTGTTTGTTGTTTGTTGTTTGTTGTTTGTTGTTTGTTGTTTGTTGTTTGTTGTTTGTTGTTTGTTGTTTGTTGTTTGTTGTTTGTTGTTTGTTGTTTGTTGTTTGTTGTTTGTTGTTTGTTGTTTGTTGTTTGTTGTTTGTTGTTTGTTGTTTGTTGTTTGTTGTTTGTTGTTTGTTGTTTGTTGTTTGTTGTTTGTTGTTTGTTGTTTGTTGTTTGTTGTTTGTTGTTTGTTGTTTGTTGTTTGTTGTTTGTTGTTTGTTGTTTGTTGTTTGTTGTTTGTTGTTTGTTGTTTGTTGTTTGTTGTTTGTTGTTTGTTGTTTGTTGTTTGTTGTTTGTTGTTTGTTGTTTGTTGTTTGTTGTTTGTTGTTTGTTGTTTGTTGTTTGTTGTTTGTTGTTTGTTGTTTGTTGTTTGTTGTTTGTTGTTTGTTGTTTGTTGTTTGTTGTTTGTTGTTTGTTGTTTGTTGTTTGTTGTTTGTTGTTTGTTGTTTGTTGTTTGTTGTTTGTTGTTTGTTGTTTGTTGTTTGTTGTTTGTTGTTTGTTGTTTGTTGTTTGTTGTTTGTTGTTTGTTGTTTGTTGTTTGTTGTTTGTTGTTTGTTGTTTGTTGTTTGTTGTTTGTTGTTTGTTGTTTGTTGTTTGTTGTTTGTTGTTTGTTGTTTGTTGTTTGTTGTTTGTTGTTTGTTGTTTGTTGTTTGTTGTTTGTTGTTTGTTGTTTGTTGTTTGTTGTTTGTTGTTTGTTGTTTGTTGTTTGTTGTTTGTTGTTTGTTGTTTGTTGTTTGTTGTTTGTTGTTTGTTGTTTGTTGTTTGTTGTTTGTTGTTTGTTGTTTGTTGTTTGTTGTTTGTTGTTTGTTGTTTGTTGTTTGTTGTTTGTTGTTTGTTGTTTGTTGTTTGTTGTTTGTTGTTTGTTGTTTGTTGTTTGTTGTTTGTTGTTTGTTGTTTGTTGTTTGTTGTTTGTTGTTTGTTGTTTGTTGTTTGTTGTTTGTTGTTTGTTGTTTGTTGTTTGTTGTTTGTTGTTTGTTGTTTGTTGTTTGTTGTTTGTTGTTTGTTGTTTGTTGTTTGTTGTTTGTTGTTTGTTGTTTGTTGTTTGTTGTTTGTTGTTTGTTGTTTGTTGTTTGTTGTTTGTTGTTTGTTGTTTGTTGTTTGTTGTTTGTTGTTTGTTGTTTGTTGTTTGTTGTTTGTTGTTTGTTGTTTGTTGTTTGTTGTTTGTTGTTTGTTGTTTGTTGTTTGTTGTTTGTTGTTTGTTGTTTGTTGTTTGTTGTTTGTTGTTTGTTGTTTGTTGTTTGTTGTTTGTTGTTTGTTGTTTGTTGTTTGTTGTTTGTTGTTTGTTGTTTGTTGTTTGTTGTTTGTTGTTTGTTGTTTGTGTTTGTTGTTTGTTGTTTGTTGTTTGTTGTTTGTTGTTTGTTGTTTGTTGTTTGTTGTTTGTTGTTTGTTGTTTGTTGTTTGTTGTTTGTTGTTTGTTGTTTGTTGTTTGTTGTTTGTTGTTTGTTGTTTGTTGTTTGTTGTTTGTTGTTTGTTGTTTGTTGTTTGTTGTTTGTTGTTTGTTGTTTGTTGTTTGTTGTTTGTTGTTTGTTGTTTGTTGTTTGTTGTTTGTTGTTTGTTGTTTGTTGTTTGTTGTTTGTTGTTTGTTGTTTGTTGTTTGTTGTTTGTTGTTTGTTGTTTGTTGTTTGTTGTTTGTTGTTTGTTGTTGTGTTGTTTGTTGTTTGTTGTTTGTTGTTTGTTGTTTGTTGTTTGTTGTTTGTTGTTTGTTGTTTGTTGTTTGTTGTTTGTTGTTTGTTGTTTGTTGTTTGTTGTTTGTTGTTTGTTGTTTGTTGTTTGTTGTTTGTTGTTTGTTGTTTGTTGTTTGTTGTTTGTTGTTTGTTGTTTGTTGTTTGTTGTTTGTTGTTTGTTGTTTGTTGTTTGTTGTTTGTTGTTTGTTGTTTGTTGTTTGTTGTTTGTTGTTTGTTGTTTGTTGTTTGTTGTTTGTTGTTTGTTGTTTGTTGTTTGTTGTTTGTTGTTCGTTGTTCGTTGTTGGTTGTTTGTTGTTTGTTGTTTGTTGTTTGTTGTTTGTTGTTCGTTGTTCGTTGTTCGTTGTTCGTTGTTCGTTGTTCGTTGTTCGTTGTTCGTTGTTCGTTGTTCGTTGTTCGTTGTTTGTTGTTTGTTGTTCGTTGTTCGTTGTTTGTTGTTCGTTGTTCGTTGTTCGTTGTTCGTTGTTCGTTGTTTGTTGTTTGTTGTTTGTTGTTTGTTGTTTGTTGTTTGTTGTTTGTTGTTTGTTGTTTGTTGTTTGTTGTTTGTTGTTTGTTGTTTGTTGTTTGTTGTTTGTTGTTTGTTGTTTGTTGTTTGTTGTTTGTTGTTTGTTGTTTGTTGTTTGTTGTTTGTTGTTTGTTGTTTGTTGTTTATTGTTTGTTGTTTGTTGTTTGTTGTTTGTTGTTTGTTGTTTGTTGTTTGTTGTTTGTTGTTTGTTGTTTGTTGTTTGTTGTTTGTTGTTTGTTGTTTGTTGTTTGTTGTTTGTTGTTTGTTGTTTGTTGTTTGTTGTTTGTTGTTTGTTGTTTGTTGTTTGTTGTTTGTTGTTTGTTGTTTGTTGTTTGTTGTTTGTTGTTTGTTGTTTGTTGTTTGTTGTTTGTTGTTTGTTGTTTGTTGTTTGTTGTTTGTTGTTTGTTGTTTGTTGTTTGTTGTTTGTTGTTTGTTGTTTGTTGTTTGTTGTTTGTTGTTTGTTGTTTGTTGTTTGTTGTTTGTTGTTTGTTGTTTGTTGTTTGTTGTTTGTTGTTTGTTGTTTGTTGTTTGTTGTTTGTTGTTTGTTGTTTGTTGTTTGTTGTTTGTTGTTTGTTGTTTGTTGTTTGTTGTTTGTTGTTTGTTGTTTGTTGTTTGTTGTTTGTTGTTTGTTGTTTGTTGTTTGTTGTTTGTTGTTTGTTGTTTGTTGTTTGTTGTTTGTTGTTTGTTGTTTGTTGTTTGTTGTTTGTTGTTTGTTGTTTGTTCTTCGTTGTTTGTTGTTTGTTCTTCGTTGTTTGTTGTTTGTTCTTCGTTGTTTGTTGTTTGTTCTTCGTTGTTTGTTGTTTGTTCTTCGTTGTTTGTTGTTTGTTCTTCGTTGTTTGTTGTTTGTTCTTCGTTGTTTGTTGTTTGTTCTTCGTTGTTTGTTGTTTGTTCTTCGTTGTTTGTTGTTTGTTCTTCGTTGTTTGTTGTTTGTTCTTCGTTGTTTGTTGTTTGTTCTTCGTTGTTTGTTGTTTGTTCTTCGTTGTTTGTTGTTTGTTCTTCGTTGTTTGTTGTTTGTTCTTCGTTGTTTGTTGTTTGTTCTTCGTTGTTTGTTGTTTGTTCTTCGTTGTTTGTTGTTTGTTCTTCGTTGTTTGTTGTTTGTTCTTCGTTGTTTGTTGTTTGTTCTTCGTTGTTTGTTGTTTGTTCTTCGTTGTTTGTTGTTTGTTCTTCGTTGTTTGTTGTTTGTTCTTCGTTGTTTGTTGTTTGTTCTTCGTTGTTTGTTGCTTGTTCTTCGTTGTTTGTTGCTTGTTCTTCGTTGTTTGTTGCTTGCTCTTCGTTGTTTGTTGCTTGCTCTTCGTTGTTTGTTGTTTGCTCTTCGTTGTTTGTTGTTTGCTCTTCGTTGTTTGTTGTTTGCTCTTCGTTGTTTGTTGTTTGCTCTTCGTTGTTTGTTGTTTGCTCTTCGTTGTTTGTTGTTTGCTCTTCGTTGTTTGTTGTTTGCTCTTCGTTGTTTGTTGTTTGCTCTTCGTTGTTTGTTGTTTGCTCTTCGTTGTTTGTTGTTTGCTCTTCGTTGTTTGTTGTTTGCTCTTCGTTGTTTGTTGTTTGCTCTTCGTTGTTTGTTGTTTGCTCTTCGTTGTTTGTTGTTTGCTCTTCGTTGTTTGTTGTTTGCTCTTCGTTGTTTGTTGTTTGCTCTTCGTTGTTTGTTGTTTGTTGTTTGCTCTTCGTTGTTTGTTCTTCGTTGTTTGTTCTTCGTTGTTTGTTCTTCGTTGTTTGTTCTTCGTTGTTTGTTGTTTGTTGTTTGTTGTTTGTTGTTTGTTGTTTGTTGTTTGTTGTTTGTTGTTTGTTGTTTGTTGTTTGTTGTTTGTTGTTTGTTGTTTGTTGTTTGTTGTTTGTTGTTCGTTGTTTGTTGTTTGTTGTTCGTTGTTTGTTGTTGGTTGTTCGTTGTTGGTTGTTTGTTGTTCGTTGTTGGTTGTTTGTTGTTTGTTGTTTGTTGTTTGTTGTTTGTTGTTTGTTGTTTGTTGTTTGTTGTTTGTTGTTTGTTGTTTGATGTTTGTTGTTTGTTGTTTGTTGTTTGTTGTTTGTTGTTTGTTGTTTGTTGTTTGTTGTTTGTTGTTTGTTGTTTGTTGTTTGTTGTTTGTTGTTTGTTGTTTGTTGTTTGTTGTTTGTTGTTTGTTGTTTGTTGTTTGTTGTTTGTTGTTTGTTGTTTGTTGTTTGTTGTTTGTTGTTTGTTGTTTGTTGTTTGTTGTTTGTTGTTTGTTGTTTGTTGTTTGTTGTTTGTTGTTTGTTGTTTGTTGTTTGTTGTTTGTTGTTTGTTGTTTGTTGTTTGTTGTTTGTTGTTTGTTGTTTGTTGTTTGTTGTTTGTTGTTTGTTGTTTGTTGTTTGTTGTTTGTTGTTTGTTGTTTGTTGTTTGTTGTTTGTTGTTTGTTGTTTGTTGTTTGTTGTTTGTTGTTTGTTGTTTGTTGTTTGTTGTTTGTTGTTTGTTGTTTGTTGTTTGTTGTTTGTTGTTTGTTGTTTGTTGTTTGTTGTTTGTTGTTTGTTGTTTGTTGTTTGTTGTTCGTTGTTTGTTCTTCGTTGTTCGTTGTTTGTTCTTCGTTGTTTGTTGTTTGTTCTTCGTTGTTTGTTGTTTGTTCTTCGTTGTTTGTTGTTTGTTCTTCGTTGTTTGTTGTTTGTTCTTCGTTGTTTGTTGTTTGTTCTTCGTTGTTTGTTGTTTGTTCTTCGTTGTTTGTTGTTTGTTCTTCGTTGTTTGTTGTTTGTTCTTCGTTGTTTGTTGTTTGTTCTTCGTTGTTTGTTGTTTGCTCTTCGTTGTTTGTTGTTTGCTCTTCGTTGTTTGTTGTTTGCTCTTCGTTGTTTGTTGTTTGCTCTTCGTTGTTTGTTGTTTGCTCTTCGTTGTTTGTTGTTTGCTCTTCGTTGTTTGTTGTTTGCTCTTCGTTGTTTGTTGTTTGCTCTTCGTTGTTTGTTGTTTGCTCTTCGTTGTTTGTTGTTTGCTCTTCGTTGTTTGTTGTTTGCTCTTCGTTGTTTGTTGTTTGCTCTTCGTTGTTTGTTGTTTGTTGTTTGTTCTTCGTTGTTTGTTCTTCGTTGTTCGTTGTTCGTTGTTCGTTGTTCGTTGTTCGTTGTTCGTTGTTCGTTGTTCGTTGTTCGTTGTTCGTTGTTCGTTGTTCGTTGTTCGTTGTTCGTTGTTCGTTGTTTGTTGTTTGTTGTTTGTTGTTTGTTGTTTGTTGTTTGTTGTTTGTTGTTTGTTGTTTGTTGTTTGTTGTTTGTTGTTTGTTGTTTGTTGTTTGTTGTTTGTTGTTTGTTGTTTGTTGTTTGTTGTTTGTTGTTTGTTGTTTGTTGTTTGTTGTTTGTTGTTTGTTGTTTGTTGTTTGTTGTTTGTTGTTTGTTGTTTGTTGTTTGTTGTTTGTTGTTTGTTGTTTGTTGTTTGTTGTTTGTTGTTTGTTGTTTGTTGTTTGTTGTTTGTTGTTTGTTGTTTGTTGTTTGTTGTTTGTTGTTTGTTGTTTGTTGTTTGTTGTTTGTTGTTTGTTGTTTGTTGTTTGTTGTTTGTTGTTTGTTGTTTGTTGTTTGTTGTTTGTTGTTTGTTGTTTGTTGTTTGTTGTTTGTTGTTTGTTGTTTGTTGTTTGTTGTTTGTTGTTTGTTGTTTGTTGTTTGTTGTTTGTTGTTTGTTGTTTGTTGTTTGTTGTTTGTTGTTTGTTGTTTGTTGTTTGTTGTTTGTTGTTTGTTGTTTGTTGTTTGTTGTTTGTTGTTTGTTGTTTGTTGTTTGTTGTTTGTTGTTTGTTGTTTGTTGTTTGTTGTTTGTTGTTTGTTGTTTGTTGTTTGTTGTTTGTTGTTTGTTGTTTGTTGTTTGTTGTTTGTTGTTTGTTGTTTGTTGTTTGTTGTTTGTTGTTTGTTGTTTGTTGTTTGTTGTTTGTTGTTTGTTGTTTGTTGTTTGTTGTTTGTTGTTTGTTGTTTGTTGTTCGTTGTTCGTTGTTCGTTGTTCGTTGTTCGTTGTTCGTTGTTCGTTGTTCGTTGTTCGTTGTTCGTTGTTCGTTGTTCGTTGTTCGTTGTTCGTTGTTCGTTGTTCGTTGTTCGTTGTTCGTTGTTCGTTGTTCGTTGTTCGTTGTTCGTTGTTCGTTGTTCGTTGTTCGTTGTTCGTTGTTCGTTGTTCGTTGTTCGTTGTTCGTTGTTCGTTGTTCGTTGTTCGTTGTTCGTTGTTCGTTGTTCGTTGTTCGTTGTTCGTTGTTCGTTGTTCGTTGTTCGTTGTTCGTTGTTCGTTGTTCGTTGTTCGTTGTTCGTTGTTCGTTGTTCGTTGTTCGTTGTTCGTTGTTCGTTGTTCGTTGTTCGTTGTTCGTTGTTCGTTGTTCGTTGTTCGTTGTTCGTTGTTCGTTGTTCGTTGTTCGTTGTTCGTTGTTCGTTGTTCGTTGTTCGTTGTTCGTTGTTCGTTGTTCGTTGTTCGTTGTTCGTTGTTCGTTGTTCGTTGTTCGTTGTTCGTTGTTCGTTGTTCGTTGTTCGTTGTTCGTTGTTCGTTGTTCGTTGTTCGTTGTTCGTTGTTCGTTGTTCGTTGTTCGTTGTTCGTTGTTCGTTGTTCGTTGTTCGTTGTTCGTTGTTTGTTGTTTGTTGTTTGTTGTTTGTTGTTTGTTGTTTGTTGTTTGTTGTTTGTTGTTTGTTGTTTGTTGTTTGTTGTTTGTTGTTTGTTGTTTGTTGTTTGTTGTTTGTTGTTTGTTGTTTGTTGTTTGTTGTTCGTTGTTCGTTGTTCGTTGTTCGTTGTTCGTTGTTCGTTGTTCGTTGTTCGTTGTTCGTTGTTCGTTGTTCGTTGTTCGTTGTTCGTTGTTCGTTGTTCGTTGTTCGTTGTTCGTTGTTCGTTGTTCGTTGTTCGTTGTTCGTTGTTCGTTGTTCGTTGTTCGTTGTTCGTTGTTCGTTGTTCGTTGTTCGTTGTTCGTTGTTCGTTGTTCGTTGTTCGTTGTTCGTTGTTCGTTGTTCGTTGTTCGTTGTTCGTTGTTCGTTGTTCGTTGTTCGTTGTTCGTTGTTCGTTGTTCGTTGTTCGTTGTTCGTTGTTCGTTGTTCGTTGTTCGTTGTTCGTTGTTCGTTGTTCGTTGTTCGTTGTTCGTTGTTCGTTGTTCGTTGTTCGTTGTTCGTTGTTCGTTGTTCGTTGTTCGTTGTTCGTTGTTCGTTGTTCGTTGTTCGTTGTTCGTTGTTCGTTGTTCGTTGTTCGTTGTTCGTTGTTCGTTGTTCGTTGTTCGTTGTTCGTTGTTCGTTGTTCGTTGTTCGTTGTTCGTTGTTCGTTGTTCGTTGTTCGTTGTTCGTTGTTCGTTGTTCGTTGTTCGTTGTTCGTTGTTCGTTGTTCGTTGTTCGTTGTTCGTTGTTCGTTGTTCGTTGTTCGTTGTTCGTTGTTCGTTGTTCGTTGTTCGTTGTTCGTTGTTCGTTGTTCGTTGTTCGTTGTTCGTTGTTCGTTGTTCGTTGTTCGTTGTTCGTTGTTCGTTGTTCGTTGTTCGTTGTTCGTTGTTCGTTGTTCGTTGTTCGTTGTTCGTTGTTCGTTGTTCGTTGTTCGTTGTTCGTTGTTCGTTGTTCGTTGTTCGTTGTTCGTTGTTCGTTGTTCGTTGTTCGTTGTTCGTTGTTCGTTGTTCGTTGTTCGTTGTTCGTTGTTCGTTGTTCGTTGTTCGTTGTTCGTTGTTCGTTGTTCGTTGTTCGTTGTTCGTTGTTCGTTGTTCGTTGTTCGTTGTTCGTTGTTCGTTGTTCGTTGTTCGTTGTTCGTTGTTCGTTGTTCGTTGTTCGTTGTTCGTTGTTCGTTGTTCGTTGTTCGTTGTTCGTTGTTCGTTGTTCGTTGTTCGTTGTTCGTTGTTCGTTGTTCGTTGTTCGTTGTTCGTTGTTCGTTGTTCGTTGTTCGTTGTTCGTTGTTCGTTGTTCGTTGTTCGTTGTTCGTTGTTCGTTGTTCGTTGTTCGTTGTTCGTTGTTCGTTGTTCGTTGTTCGTTGTTCGTTGTTCGTTGTTCGTTGTTCGTTGTTCGTTGTTCGTTGTTCGTTGTTCGTTGTTCGTTGTTCGTTGTTCGTTGTTCGTTGTTCGTTGTTCGTTGTTCGTTGTTCGTTGTTCGTTGTTCGTTGTTCGTTGTTCGTTGTTCGTTGTTCGTTGTTCGTTGTTCGTTGTTCGTTGTTCGTTGTTCGTTGTTCGTTGTTCGTTGTTCGTTGTTCGTTGTTCGTTGTTCGTTGTTCGTTGTTCGTTGTTCGTTGTTCGTTGTTCGTTGTTCGTTGTTCGTTGTTCGTTGTTCGTTGTTCGTTGTTCGTTGTTCGTTGTTCGTTGTTCGTTGTTCGTTGTTCGTTGTTCGTTGTTCGTTGTTCGTTGTTCGTTGTTCGTTGTTCGTTGTTCGTTGTTCGTTGTTCGTTGTTCGTTGTTCGTTGTTCGTTGTTCGTTGTTCGTTGTTCGTTGTTCGTTGTTCGTTGTTCGTTGTTCGTTGTTCGTTGTTCGTTGTTCGTTGTTCGTTGTTCGTTGTTCGTTGTTCGTTGTTCGTTGTTCGTTGTTCGTTGTTCGTTGTTCGTTGTTCGTTGTTCGTTGTTCGTTGTTCGTTGTTCGTTGTTCGTTGTTCGTTGTTCGTTGTTCGTTGTTCGTTGTTCGTTGTTCGTTGTTCGTTGTTCGTTGTTCGTTGTTCGTTGTTCGTTGTTCGTTGTTCGTTGTTCGTTGTTCGTTGTTCGTTGTTCGTTGTTCGTTGTTCGTTGTTCGTTGTTCGTTGTTCGTTGTTCGTTGTTCGTTGTTCGTTGTTCGTTGTTCGTTGTTCGTTGTTCGTTGTTCGTTGTTCGTTGTTCGTTGTTCGTTGTTCGTTGTTCGTTGTTCGTTGTTCGTTGTTCGTTGTTCGTTGTTCGTTGTTCGTTGTTCGTTGTTCGTTGTTCGTTGTTCGTTGTTCGTTGTTCGTTGTTCGTTGTTCGTTGTTCGTTGTTCGTTGTTCGTTGTTCGTTGTTCGTTGTTCGTTGTTCGTTGTTCGTTGTTCGTTGTTCGTTGTTCGTTGTTCGTTGTTCGTTGTTCGTTGTTCGTTGTTCGTTGTTCGTTGTTCGTTGTTCGTTGTTCGTTGTTCGTTGTTCGTTGTTCGTTGTTCGTTGTTCGTTGTTCGTTGTTCGTTGTTCGTTGTTCGTTGTTCGTTGTTCGTTGTTCGTTGTTCGTTGTTCGTTGTTCGTTGTTCGTTGTTCGTTGTTCGTTGTTCGTTGTTCGTTGTTCGTTGTTCGTTGTTCGTTGTTCGTTGTTCGTTGTTCGTTGTTCGTTGTTCGTTGTTCGTTGTTCGTTGTTCGTTGTTCGTTGTTCGTTGTTCGTTGTTCGTTGTTCGTTGTTCGTTGTTCGTTGTTCGTTGTTCGTTGTTCGTTGTTCGTTGTTCGTTGTTCGTTGTTCGTTGTTCGTTGTTCGTTGTTCGTTGTTCGTTGTTCGTTGTTCGTTGTTCGTTGTTCGTTGTTCGTTGTTCGTTGTTCGTTGTTCGTTGTTCGTTGTTCGTTGTTCGTTGTTCGTTGTTCGTTGTTCGTTGTTCGTTGTTCGTTGTTCGTTGTTCGTTGTTCGTTGTTCGTTGTTCGTTGTTCGTTGTTCGTTGTTCGTTGTTCGTTGTTCGTTGTTCGTTGTTCGTTGTTCGTTGTTCGTTGTTCGTTGTTCGTTGTTCGTTGTTCGTTGTTCGTTGTTCGTTGTTCGTTGTTCGTTGTTCGTTGTTCGTTGTTCGTTGTTCGTTGTTCGTTGTTCGTTGTTCGTTGTTCGTTGTTCGTTGTTCGTTGTTCGTTGTTCGTTGTTCGTTGTTCGTTGTTCGTTGTTCGTTGTTCGTTGTTCGTTGTTCGTTGTTCGTTGTTCGTTGTTCGTTGTTCGTTGTTCGTTGTTCGTTGTTCGTTGTTCGTTGTTCGTTGTTCGTTGTTCGTTGTTCGTTGTTCGTTGTTCGTTGTTCGTTGTTCGTTGTTCGTTGTTCGTTGTTCGTTGTTCGTTGTTCGTTGTTCGTTGTTCGTTGTTCGTTGTTCGTTGTTCGTTGTTCGTTGTTCGTTGTTCGTTGTTCGTTGTTCGTTGTTCGTTGTTCGTTGTTCGTTGTTCGTTGTTCGTTGTTCGTTGTTCGTTGTTCGTTGTTCGTTGTTCGTTGTTCGTTGTTCGTTGTTCGTTGTTCGTTGTTCGTTGTTCGTTGTTCGTTGTTCGTTGTTCGTTGTTCGTTGTTCGTTGTTCGTTGTTCGTTGTTCGTTGTTCGTTGTTCGTTGTTCGTTGTTCGTTGTTCGTTGTTCGTTGTTCGTTGTTCGTTGTTCGTTGTTCGTTGTTCGTTGTTCGTTGTTCGTTGTTCGTTGTTCGTTGTTCGTTGTTCGTTGTTCGTTGTTCGTTGTTCGTTGTTCGTTGTTCGTTGTTCGTTGTTCGTTGTTCGTTGTTCGTTGTTCGTTGTTCGTTGTTCGTTGTTCGTTGTTCGTTGTTCGTTGTTCGTTGTTCGTTGTTCGTTGTTCGTTGTTCGTTGTTCGTTGTTCGTTGTTCGTTGTTCGTTGTTCGTTGTTCGTTGTTCGTTGTTCGTTGTTCGTTGTTCGTTGTTCGTTGTTCGTTGTTCGTTGTTCGTTGTTCGTTGTTCGTTGTTCGTTGTTCGTTGTTCGTTGTTCGTTGTTCGTTGTTCGTTGTTCGTTGTTCGTTGTTCGTTGTTCGTTGTTCGTTGTTCGTTGTTCGTTGTTCGTTGTTCGTTGTTCGTTGTTCGTTGTTCGTTGTTCGTTGTTCGTTGTTCGTTGTTCGTTGTTCGTTGTTCGTTGTTCGTTGTTCGTTGTTCGTTGTTCGTTGTTCGTTGTTCGTTGTTCGTTGTTCGTTGTTCGTTGTTCGTTGTTCGTTGTTCGTTGTTCGTTGTTCGTTGTTCGTTGTTCGTTGTTCGTTGTTCGTTGTTCGTTGTTCGTTGTTCGTTGTTCGTTGTTCGTTGTTCGTTGTTCGTTGTTCGTTGTTCGTTGTTCGTTGTTCGTTGTTCGTTGTTCGTTGTTCGTTGTTCGTTGTTCGTTGTTCGTTGTTCGTTGTTCGTTGTTCGTTGTTCGTTGTTCGTTGTTCGTTGTTCGTTGTTCGTTGTTCGTTGTTCGTTGTTCGTTGTTCGTTGTTCGTTGTTCGTTGTTCGTTGTTCGTTGTTCGTTGTTCGTTGTTCGTTGTTCGTTGTTCGTTGTTCGTTGTTCGTTGTTCGTTGTTCGTTGTTCGTTGTTCGTTGTTCGTTGTTTGTTGTTTGTTGTTTGTTGTTTGTTGTTTGTTGTTCGTTGTTTGTTGTTTGTTGTTTGTTGTTTGTTGTTTGTTGTTTGTTGTTTGTTGTTTGTTGTTCGTTGTTCGTTGTTTGTTGTTCGTTGTTCGTTGTTTGTTGTTTGTTGTTTGTTGTTTGTTGTTTGTTGTTCGTTGTTCGTTGTTCGTTGTTCGTTGTTCGTTGTTCGTTGTTCGTTGTTCGTTGTTCGTTGTTCGTTGTTCGTTGTTCGTTGTTCGTTGTTCGTTGTTCGTTGTTCGTTGTTCGTTGTTCGTTGTTCGTTGTTCGTTGTTCGTTGTTCGTTGTTCGTTGTTCGTTGTTCGTTGTTCGTTGTTCGTTGTTCGTTGTTCGTTGTTCGTTGTTCGTTGTTCGTTGTTCGTTGTTCGTTGTTCGTTGTTCGTTGTTCGTTGTTCGTTGTTCGTTGTTCGTTGTTCGTTGTTCGTTGTTCGTTGTTCGTTGTTCGTTGTTCGTTGTTCGTTGTTCGTTGTTCGTTGTTCGTTGTTCGTTGTTCGTTGTTCGTTGTTCGTTGTTCGTTGTTCGTTGTTCGTTGTTCGTTGTTCGTTGTTCGTTGTTCGTTGTTCGTTGTTCGTTGTTCGTTGTTCGTTGTTTGTTGTTTGTTGTTTGTTGTTTGTTGTTTGTTGTTCGTTGTTTGTTGTTTGTTGTTTGTTGTTTGTTGTTTGTTGTTTGTTGTTTGTTGTTTGTTGTTCGTTGTTCGTTGTTTGTTGTTCGTTGTTCGTTGTTTGTTGTTTGTTGTTTGTTGTTTGTTGTTTGTTGTTTGTTGTTTGTTGTTTGTTGTTCGTTGTTTGTTGTTTGTTGTTTGTTGTTTGTTGTTTGTTGTTTGTTGTTTGTTGTTTGTTGTTTGTTGTTTGTTGTTTGTTGTTTGTTGTTTGTTGTTTGTTGTTTGTTGTTTGTTGTTTGTTGTTTGTTGTTTGTTGTTTGTTGTTTGTTGTTTGTTGTTTGTTGTTCGTTGTTTGTTGTTTGTTGTTCGTTGTTTGTTGTTTGTTGTTCGTTGTTTGTTGTTTGTTGTTCGTTGTTTGTTGTTTGTTGTTCGTTGTTTGTTGTTTGTTCTTCGTTGTTTGTTGTTTGTTCTTCGTTGTTTGTTGTTTGTTCTTCGTTGTTTGTTGTTTGTTCTTCGTTGTTTGTTGTTTGTTCTTCGTTGTTTGTTGTTTGTTCTTCGTTGTTTGTTGTTTGTTCTTCGTTGTTTGTTGTTTGTTCTTCGTTGTTTGTTGTTTGTTCTTCGTTGTTTGTTGTTTGTTCTTCGTTGTTTGTTGTTTGTTCTTCGTTGTTTGTTGTTTGTTCTTCGTTGTTTGTTGTTTGTTCTTCGTTGTTTGTTGTTTGTTCTTCGTTGTTTGTTGTTTGTTCTTCGTTGTTTGTTGTTTGTTCTTCGTTGTTTGTTGTTTGTTCTTCGTTGTTTGTTGCTTGTTCTTCGTTGTTTGTTGCTTGTTCTTCGTTGTTTGTTGTTTGTTCTTCGTTGTTTGTTGCTTGTTCTTCGTTGTTTGTTGCTTGTTCTTCGTTGTTTGTTGCTTGTTCTTCGTTGTTTGTTGCTTGTTCTTCGTTGTTTGTTGCTTGTTCTTCGTTGTTTGTTGCTTGTTCTTCGTTGTTTGTTGCTTGTTCTTCGTTGTTTGTTGCTTGTTCTTCGTTGTTTGTTGCTTGTTCTTCGTTGTTTGTTGCTTGTTCTTCGTTGTTTGTTGCTTGTTCTTCGTTGTTTGTTGCTTGTTCTTCGTTGTTTGTTGCTTGTTCTTCGTTGTTCGTTGTTCGTTGTTCGTTGTTCGTTGTTCGTTGTTCGTTGTTCGTTGTTCGTTGTTCGTTGTTCGTTGTTCGTTGTTCGTTGTTCGTTGTTCGTTGTTCGTTGTTCGTTGTTCGTTGTTCGTTGTTCGTTGTTCGTTGTTCGTTGTTCGTTGTTCGTTGTTCGTTGTTCGTTGTTCGTTGTTCGTTGTTCGTTGTTCGTTGTTCGTTGTTCGTTGTTCGTTGTTCGTTGTTCGTTGTTCGTTGTTCGTTGTTCGTTGTTCGTTGTTCGTTGTTCGTTGTTCGTTGTTCGTTGTTCGTTGTTCGTTGTTCGTTGTTCGTTGTTCGTTGTTCGTTGTTCGTTGTTCGTTGTTCGTTGTTCGTTGTTCGTTGTTCGTTGTTCGTTGTTCGTTGTTCGTTGTTCGTTGTTCGTTGTTCGTTGTTCGTTGTTCGTTGTTCGTTGTTCGTTGTTCGTTGTTCGTTGTTCGTTGTTCGTTGTTCGTTGTTCGTTGTTCGTTGTTCGTTGTTCGTTGTTCGTTGTTCGTTGTTCGTTGTTCGTTGTTCGTTGTTCGTTGTTCGTTGTTCGTTGTTCGTTGTTCGTTGTTCGTTGTTCGTTGTTCGTTGTTCGTTGTTCGTTGTTCGTTGTTCGTTGTTCGTTGTTCGTTGTTCGTTGTTCGTTGTTCGTTGTTCGTTGTTCGTTGTTCGTTGTTCGTTGTTCGTTGTTCGTTGTTCGTTGTTCGTTGTTCGTTGTTCGTTGTTCGTTGTTCGTTGTTCGTTGTTCGTTGTTCGTTGTTCGTTGTTCGTTGTTCGTTGTTCGTTGTTCGTTGTTCGTTGTTCGTTGTTCGTTGTTCGTTGTTCGTTGTTCGTTGTTCGTTGTTCGTTGTTCGTTGTTCGTTGTTCGTTGTTCGTTGTTCGTTGTTCGTTGTTCGTTGTTCGTTGTTCGTTGTTCGTTGTTCGTTGTTCGTTGTTCGTTGTTCGTTGTTCGTTGTTCGTTGTTCGTTGTTCGTTGTTCGTTGTTCGTTGTTCGTTGTTCGTTGTTCGTTGTTCGTTGTTCGTTGTTCGTTGTTCGTTGTTCGTTGTTCGTTGTTCGTTGTTCGTTGTTCGTTGTTCGTTGTTCGTTGTTCGTTGTTCGTTGTTCGTTGTTCGTTGTTCGTTGTTCGTTGTTCGTTGTTCGTTGTTCGTTGTTCGTTGTTCGTTGTTCGTTGTTCGTTGTTCGTTGTTCGTTGTTCGTTGTTCGTTGTTCGTTGTTCGTTGTTCGTTGTTCGTTGTTCGTTGTTCGTTGTTCGTTGTTCGTTGTTCGTTGTTCGTTGTTCGTTGTTCGTTGTTCGTTGTTCGTTGTTCGTTGTTCGTTGTTCGTTGTTCGTTGTTCGTTGTTCGTTGTTCGTTGTTCGTTGTTCGTTGTTCGTTGTTCGTTGTTCGTTGTTCGTTGTTCGTTGTTCGTTGTTTGTTGTTTGTTGTTTGTTGTTTGTTGTTTGTTGTTTGTTGTTTGTTGTTTGTTGTTTGTTGTTTTGTTACGTCTCCCGACGTTTGATTAAGGACAATTACGATATAATTACTCGAATAAATATAAAATAAGTAAATATGTATTCACCTTATCATCGTAAGAATAAGATGCACACTCAGTTACATACCCACCTTCATAAGACACTACAGAACTCTACGTTAACTACACATTCTTTACCAACCACACAGAACCCACCGAACTCCACTATACCGATAATACTAAACCGCATGAACACTAATACTTAAGTAACATTAGAACATAACTCGTGGCGTTAGACATATTCTAAGTAGCCACAATTGCGCGCGGACTGGTGTTACGTCAGTCCGCTGAACGTGGCATCCCCGCTCCGAGCGCTCCGTTGCCATGGAGACCGCCCTCCACGACGACCGAGCCTACCAAGATGGCGGCGGGATCGCAGCCGAGGAGTACCCATGCGGAGCCGAGCAGAGCAGTTTCCGCATCCAACCTCTACGACTCGACTTCTCAGCTCCCAACCGGGGAGACCTTTCGGTTCCATATCCAGTCAAACTCTCAGCGATTATAACGTTAGGAATTCTATTCGTAGGAAGTAAGAACGCGCTTTGTAGTTTATATTATAATAGAATATACTATTTAGTTAGACTCAATTCAATTCATTTCCCCAACGTCCTGCATCCGGAGATCACTTCACCGAAACCCCGATCGAGCTACCAACCGCCAACGCCCAGGAAAGTCTCGACGACGCCGGGGCCTGCCAATAACCTCCCCTACACAAAATCAGGCCGAACACCGATCCAGGGGATGAGCGGAGGCAACGAGGTAAGTGCAGTGCAATCATCCCAAATAGAGCCGAGTTGACGGGTCGTGAGACCCTGTAATACGCGAACGGTACGCGTCGCGTGTGCAAAACGGTGGTTCGAAATACGTCTGTTTCCGCGGTCCGTAGAAAGGTAACATATATTTTTCGGAACGTCTACCGCGGGACGTAACAATTGGTGGCAGCGGTGGGATACTAAACCACCTCTCACCATGCCCGTTAACCCGGCTGATTGCACGCGCTCAAAATCCCACGATCTCGAAAGTAAACCGCTGACTCAAGACGAACTCTCCGCGATCCAGAAATCGCTCGCGACCAGGGAAAACCGCCTCCAGGAACAAGCTCGTAGTCTCGAACGTAAGCGTAATTTACTCGACTCGCAAATGTCCCAAGCCCAAGAGGACCTTAACAAGGATCGCGACGCGATAGCCGCTGAAAATGCACAGCTCCGCGAACAAATGGAGAAATTGTTGCTTGAAAATTCTCGCCCCGCCGAAGTAGTCGACACCGTCCCCGATCCGCTGGCGCATGTTCCGTATTACTGCGGACACGACGCGGAAGATTCTAATTTAACCCTGAAATCGGCGGTAGATTTGATTCCGACCTTCGACGGCACTCGACCTCCCGTATTACAGTTCACACGCGCATGCCTTCATGCGAAGTCCTTAATCCCTGTGCATTCCGAACGAAGCCTCGCGCGATTAATTGTGGGCAAGTTACGAGGACATGCCCTCTCGGCGGTAGAGTTCAAGCCGGTAAGCACGGTCTCAGAAATATGCGAGCGATTGAAAACACTATTCGGTGCCAGCCACAAGGTCGATCATTATCGGGGACAATTGGCAAACTTGTACATGTACGAAAAAGAAAACATCTTCGACTACATTGACCGCGTAAGAGATTTGCACGCCGCTATATTAAATTGTATGGGAGACCACGCAGACGTAACGGAAATCGACGACTTCGCTAGGGATTGCTTTATCGATGGCACAATTCCCGGTATTAGATCGGAATTACTCACCGAGCGGAAGAAACACATGGATACGGTGTTCGACGAATCCGTCAAGATATTTAGGCGTCTCGAGACGGATAAACTAAGATACGGTAACATAAACACTCGAGAAGTACGGTTCGCGGGAAGTATATACAACCGTCGGGAAGAAACTGGATCCGACACGCATCGGTTTAGGGCACCGTCGCCGTACCGTCGCTCCGAACAAAGAGGCGCTTATGCAGGCCAACCCCGTAACGATAATACAGCCCGCCCGCATGCAGGCCATTACGACGCGCCGCCGCGCCATTACGACGCGCCGCCGCGCCATCGCGACGCGCCACCACGCCATTATGACGCGCCACCGCGCCAGTATGACACGACACAGCGTCGCCGAGGGGATGCATCCAGATCTCCGACCGATTACGACACATCGTCACGACAATACGACACCGCGAGTAGGTACGAGACACCGTCGCGCGACAATTATCGCTATGCCCCGCGCGGACAGAGTCAAAACAACGATTACACCCAAAAATTCTGTAATTACTGTAAATTCCCGGGGCACGACATCCACGAATGCAGGAAGCGAGAATACAATAACCGCATGCGTGAACAACATTCGGGAAACGAGCGCGACCTCCCGACCCGCCAAAACAACCGTCGGGAGGAAAACAGGAACAATCAAAGAGTCCGGATGATCGCGGACGACGCGGAACCAATGACGGAAGTAGGATCGCGCGAATAACTCTTCGACCCGCTGCAGCCGTACCGCACGTATCCGTTTCTCCACCCGAATTGATAAACACTGCGCAGTTGATGATAGACACCGGGGCGGAACCAAACATTATTAAAACCTCGCGCCTCAAACCGGACGTGGTCGTCAACGTTTCAGATACTATCAATATAACCGGGATTACGGACGGGGCGGTCACAACTATCGGTACGACGCTAATCTCGATCGCGGACGCGAAAATCGAATTCCATGTGGTAGCCGACTCATTTCCTATCTCCGCGGACGGAATATTAGGCTCCACATTTCTATCACAGGGAGCGGAGATTTCATACAGAACCGAATCCTTAACATGGCAGGGAAACGAGTTTCCATTTACCACTCAAAAAAGATGCAAAATAGAGTCACGTACCGCGGCGTGTATCAAAATAAAGGTGACCGGACCAGAATATGGTTACCTGAGCCGTCGCGAAGTAGCGAAGGGGGTTTTCATTCCTCACTGCTGCGTTAGAAACTCCGGCGGACAAGCGACCGTGCGTTGCGTCAATACCACTAACGACCCGATAGATTTCACCATGCCGACCATGGAACTGGTGGAGTTGGAGGAGATCTTAGATGCCAACGAAGCGCAGAAGTATTTTCCAACCTCTAAATTGCAACGCACTAAGTCAAGCTCGATATATAATCTAAATTCCACAACCTCCCGCTATGAAAAGGTCACCGACATAATCAGTACGGACCATCTCGGCGAGGAGGAGCGGGAACACGTCAAACAATTACTCAAAGACAACCACGATCTCTTCCATCTCCCGGGGGAACGCCTCGGGAAAACCAATGCCGTACAACATAAAATAGTCACTACAGATCAAATACCGATTCACGTTAAACAATATCGATACCCGCCTGTCCATCGCGAAGAAATAAACAACCAAATGAGGGAGCTCCTGGATCAAGATATAGTCGCTCCCTCAAAATCACCATACAATAGTCCACTCTGGGTCGTGCCGAAAAAAGCCGACGCAGATGGGAACAAAAGATGGAGGATGGTGATCGACTTTCGCGCCATCAACGAAAAGTCTATTCCCGATGCGTACCCCCTACCTAGTATACTGGAAATCCTCGACCAGTTGGGGAGCGCAAAGTATTTTAGCGTATTTGACTTGGCGAGTGGCTTCCATCAAATAGGGATGCACCCCGACGATGCCGAGAAGACCGCTTTTTCGACGCCTTACGGTCACTACGAATTCAAGCGTATGCCTTTCGGTCTCCGAAACGCGCCCGCGACGTTTCAGCGCCTAATGGACAGCATTCTCACCGGCCTCCAGGGCAATGAATTGTTCGTGTATTTGGACGACATCGTCATTTACGCTCGCAGCCTGTCGGAGCATCGTGCGAAATTTTACAAACTGGCCGACAGATTGCGAGAGGCCAATCTGAAACTACAACCGTCTAAGTGTTCGTTCCTCCACCGCGAAGTGGCATATTTGGGCCATGTTATAGGCGAAGACGGCGTAAAACCTTGCCCGAAAAAGGTAGAAGCCGTACAGAATTTTCCCCGACCAAAATCCACGAAAAACTTGCGCGAATTCTTGGGTCTGTCAGGTTACTACAGGAGATTCATCCCCAAATTCTCACAAATCTCAAAACCCCTGACGGTTTTGTTAAAAAAGAACGCGAAATTCGTGTGGAATCTAGAACAGGAAAATGCCTTTAACACCCTCCGCGAAATCCTAATAACAGAGCCACTCCTCCAATACCCGGATTTCGCTAAAGAATTCAACATAACGACGGACGCTTCTGGATTTGCCATCGGCGGAATATTGAGCCAGGGGGAAATCGGAAGGGACCGTCCAATAGCTTACGCGTCACGATTGCTACATGGTGCCGAACTAAATTACTCGACTATAGAAAAGGAGTGTTTAGCCATCATATATTGCACTCAATATTTCAGGCCATACATTTACGGCCACAAATTCAAACTTGTTACCGACCACCGCCCACTCGTGTGGATGAACTCAGTTAAGGATCCCACATCCCGATTACTGAGATGGAGATTAAAATTGGCAGAATTTGACTACACAATCTCCTACAAATCAGGCAAAGCTAACGTAAATGCAGACGCGCTTTCTCGAAACCCAGCTTCCGTACTCCCACTGTCAACAACATCAAATTCGTCAGATCCTTCCGACGCCGTAAGGAAACCCCGAAATCTTAATAAACAAACTTATTCTCCGATTCCATCACCAACCTCTCCCTCCACCTCTGACTCCCCCTTATCATCACCATATTCTCCACCCTCCCCACACTCGTCGACTTCGCGAGAAACCTCTCCCCACGTAAGCAGCCCAGCCATCTCCCCTCCTCAGGAGAGACGACAAACTCCGAGCCCGAGTAACAACGACGAAACTGATACGGACGAAGACGAAGTTATCTTCAAAGATTACAACCCCCCAGCGTCACCCCAAAAGAGAACTATAACGCACACACGAGACAGATTAATCATGAGAAACGATAACATCGCGGCATTCGTGACCACCAGTGGCCACCCGCTGGATGTGGGCGCCATCGACCTCTTTAAAGCCGGAAAAATTCCCAAAATCTCAGACCTCACCTTGTCCCGCGCAAGAGTATTAAAACTGGGTAACAAAAGACTAATCCTACTCCCAATTAAAAATTCACAACACCACTTGGCAACCTACGAAGACCTACTCGAACTGTCCCAATCAATACTAGATGTAGCAACAGAACTGCAGTTAGATTCCATTAGTATCTCAAAAACACAACTGGACGATATACCATGGCACACTATTTATAAATTATTAGTTAACACTTTCGCAACTACCAACACAAAAATCTTTGCATGTGGCAACGAAGTCATTATACCCAAAGAGAGTGAGCGCCTGACTATCGTGAAGGAAAACCATCTGTCCGCTTTCGCCGGACACAAGGGAATTACCAAAACCTACAGGAGAATACGGGAAAAATATTATTGGCCCACATTGAAAAAAGAGGTACAGGAATTCGTTAACGCATGCGAATCATGCCAAAGGAAAAAATTAGTAAGGAACAAAACACGACAACCCATGACTATTACGGACACACCGGGTAAATCCTTCGAGAAAATATCTATGGACATAGTCGGCCCCCTCCCCACATCACCGAAAAATTATGCTTACATCCTTACAATCCAAGATCTCCTGACCAAATACTCCATGGCCCTCCCATTACGGACAGCAACAGCAATCGAGATCGCAGACACCTTCATAAAAAATTTCATTTGTCGATTCGGCGCACCGAAAGGTATCCTAACCGACCAAGGTGCCAATTTTCTGAGTTCCCTAATGAAGAATATTGCTAAAAGATTCAAAATTGATCAATTTAAAACAACCGCGTTCAGACCCCAAGGTAATGGCTCAATCGAAAGGTCGCACCATGTATTAATCGAATACCTCAAACAATACATGTCCAAGGGCGACTGGGACGAGTGGCTCCCGCTCGCAATGTTTTCGTATAATACAAGCGTACACGAAGGTACCCTCTATACCCCACACGAACTAGTGTTCGGATCTTTGGCAAGAACTCCGTCAGCCAACTCCCTAGCTCACGACTCATCCAACGAGTCCTACGCGAGATACTTAGAAAATTTACAAATTAAAATAACAGAAACCCTGACAGACGCCAGGAACAATCTAACCGTAGCGAAAAGGAGATCGAAGGCATATTACGACAGGAGGACGAACACGCAGTCCTTTTCCGTCGGAGATAGAGTCTACCTCCTCAAGGAGCCCAAACGTGGGAAATTCGACGACGAATACGTCGGCCCCTATACCGTCTTGGAATGCATGGGTAATTGTAACGTGCGACTTAAGATAAGGAATGGTTCTCGAGTAGTACATACCGATAAGATTAAGCGCGCCCCCACACAAACACACCATGTACAAACCATAACACACTCAACCACCACCACCACCGGAAGAGCCCCACAGCAGCAGCAATATATGACCGCAGGAGAACTACAAAACCGACACCAGTTTACTACGTGCAACGCGATCATGAAGACCTCAACCATCTGCATCATTGTCGCAATAGTGGAATCAGCCGCGGCCTTAATAGGCTACGACTGCAACAGCCCCACGCTAAACACCTCGACAATTTCTACGATCAACAAACCCAAGTGTGAGTATACAGACACTAAACTCAACACTTCAAGCGTCCCGATCCAGCTGCTCCAACTCGTGAATTTCAAAGATGTCCCAGCATTCCAATGCAAAGTCGAAATCGACCGAACAATATACCACTGCGGGATGTACTCGCACACGTCCGTGGTTAGCAACGGAAGACAGGAATACATCCTAAACACCCCGAGGGACATTTGTAGAACGATGCACGACGCTGGAATTTTGACTCTGCCTCCCGCGGGACAAGTAATTGGTTTGGAACGAAACAGCACCACAACCCGGAGTTTCACACTAGCAGGATCGATCAAACAGGACGGTACCTGCGGCGGAACCACCTATAGTGACCCATACGGCACGTGGGACAACGTGGTGGTCCAAGCAATTGTTAAAATCACTCTGAAGACATTTAGAGCGCCCGTCAAACTTAACAGCAACCAGCTCTACCTGCCCAACGGACAACGCTGCGCCCTGAGCGAGGAATATTGTATGGACGCCGAGGATGGATACACTTACTGGACAGGCCTTCCCGAGGATCCGTGCCGCACGAATAATTACAATGTCCTTTACGAGGGTAGGGCAATCAAA
This sequence comes from Megalopta genalis, assembly GCF_051020955.1. Lineage (NCBI taxonomy): Eukaryota > Metazoa > Arthropoda > Insecta > Hymenoptera > Halictidae > Megalopta > Megalopta genalis. Next base: position 103,944 of record NW_027476724.1, on the reverse strand, counting down.
GCCACCACAAAAGATAACAACTTCGCCTCCATCTACACGGTGACTTCTGGCGATACAGCGTTCGCCCTGACGAGCACCGGCCGAACACAAACGTGCGGATATACGCTGATCAAGACGGAGCACCCCAAACTCCTAATTCTCGAAACATCAAAGGAAGGAAAGTTCAAAAACATAGCAAAACCCCAAGAAAATAATTTGGACATTTTTACATATGTGAACACCAAATTCGTCTATGTGGAAAAACACCTGAAATCGCAAATCGTAGCCCTCTACAAGGATATGATGAAGCAGAAATGCCAAACGGAACAACAAATACTTAAAAATATAATTTCCTTGGTACACACATCACCTGCGGAAGTGGCTGCCACAATAACCAGGGAGCCGGGATACATGGCCCTCCCCGCCGGCGAGGTTATATACATCGTCAAGTGCGTGCCGGTCCAGTGCACGCTCAGGAAAACGGACGACTGCTTCGACGAACTCCCAGTATCATATAGGAACGGTTCCTTCTTCCTGACTCCCAAAACACGAATCCTCGTGAGAACGGGAACACGAAGGACGTGCAACGAACTAATTCCACCTACCTACCGCATCCATGGCACTTGGTACAAATTCACACCGAGGCCGGTGGAAAGCGCCCCACCACCACCACTACAGCCACTGACCACCTCGACATGGAAGTATACGGATCCATCCAATCTCGCAAGCGGAGGTATCTACACAGAAGAGGACCTCCAAAAACTCAACGAACATATAATGTTCCCGATAGAAAGGACGGCCGTCGTGAACGCACTGGCGCAGGGGGCATCTGGAAGACAATACGCCAGCGATTCTATCAGGATGTACAACCTGATGGACGAAAAGACACTGCAGCAAATAGCGGAGTCAACCGGAGAGAAAATTTGGAGCGGATTCGTGCAGTTCGGATCGGCCATGGCAGGGATAATAGGCATCTATATAGCCCTGAGAATCGTAAAATTAATAGTCAGTACGATTCTCAATGGAATTGCCCTCCACGCTGCATACGGATGGAGCTTGCAGCTACTCGCAGCATGTTGGAGTGCCTTGGCTCACTTCTGCCTCTATTTAAAGGACCAGGACCGTGGAAGTGGTAGTGAAGTGACCCAGAACAAAGTTCCCCTTGAGTGCGTGACAGTAAAACAAAACCCCATAAGCGAAAACCCAAGTGCAAGCGAAAACCCAAACAATCCCAAAGACTCTAAAAAGGAATCATTAGAACTGTACATCTCCCGAACACCCCAGTACGTCAGATACAAAAAGGTCGCCCAAGACCCAGAGGAAGAATAATCCCTGCGGCATTATTCTTCCTGCGAAAGGGGGGAGGTGTTACGTCTCCCGACGTTTGATTAAGGACAATTACCATATAATTACTCGAATAAATATAAAATAAGTAAATATGTATTCACCTTACCATCGTAAGAATAAGATGCACACTCAGTTACATACCCACCTTCATAAGACACTACAGAACTCTACGTTAACTACACGTCATTACCAACCACACAGAACCCACCGAACTCCACTATACCGATAATACTAAACCGCATGAACACTAATACTTAAGTAACATTAGAACATAACTCGTGGCGTTAGACGTATTCTAAGTAGCCACAATTGCGCGCGGACTGGTGTTACGTCAGTCCGCTGAACGTGGCATCCCCGCTCCGAGCGCTCCGTTGCCATGGAGACCTCCCTCCACGACGACCGAGCCTACCAAGATGGCGGCGGGATCGCAGCCGAGGAGTACCCATGCGGAGCCGAGCAGAGCAGTTTCCGCATCCAACCTCTACGACTCGACTTCTCAGCTCCCAACCGGGGAGACCTTTCGGTTCCATATCCAGTCAAACTCTCAGCGATTATAACGTTAGGAATTCTATTCGTAGGAAGTAAGAACGCGCTTTGTAGTTTATATTATAATAGAATATACTATTTAGTTAGACTCAATTCAATTCATTTCCCCAACGTCCTGCATCCGGAGATCACTTCACCGAAACCCCGATCGAGCTACCAACCGCCAACGCCCAGGAAAGTCTCGACGACGCCGGGGCCTGCCAATAACCTCCCCTACACAAAATCAGGCCGAACACCGATCCAGGGGATGAGCGGAGGCAACGAGGTAAGTGCAGTGCAATCATCCCAAATAGAGCCGAGTTGACGGGTCGTGAGACCCTGTAATACGCGAACGGTACGCGTCGCGTGTGCAAAACGGTGGTTCGAAATACGTCTGTTTCCGCGGTCCGTAGAAAGGTAACATATATTTTTCGGAACGTCTACCGCGGGACGTAACAGTTTGTTGTTTGTTGTTTGTTGTTTGTTGTTTGTCGTTTGTCGTTTGTCGTTTGTCGTTTGTCGTTTGTCGTTTGTCGTTTGTCGTTTGTCGTTTGTCGTTTGTCGTTTGTCGTTTGTCGTTTGTCGTTTGTCGTTTGTCGTTTGTCGTTTGTCGTTTGTCGTTTGTCGTTTGTCGTTTGTCGTTTGTCGTTTGTCGTTTGTCGTTTGTCGTTTGTCGTTTGTCGTTTGTCGTTTGTCGTTTGTCGTTTGTCGTTTGTCGTTTGTCGTTTGTCGTTTGTCGTTTGTCGTTTGTCGTTTGTCGTTTGTCGTTTGTCGTTTGTCGTTTGTCGTTTGTCGTTTGTCGTTTGTCGTTTGTCGTTTGTCGTTTGTCGTTTGTCGTTTGTCGTTTGTCGTTTGTCGTTTGTCGTTTGTCGTTTGTCGTTTGTCGTTTGTCGTTTGTCGTTTGTCGTTTGTCGTTTGTCGTTTGTCGTTTGTCGTTTGTCGTTTGTCGTTTGTCGTTTGTCGTTTGTCGTTTGTCGTTTGTCGTTTGTCGTTTGTCGTTTGTCGTTTGTCGTTTGTCGTTTGTCGTTTGTCGTTTGTCGTTTGTCGTTTGTCGTTTGTCGTTTGTCGTTTGTCGTTTGTCGTTTGTCGTTTGTCGTTTGTCGTTTGTCGTTTGTCGTTTGTCGTTTGTCGTTTGTCGTTTGTCGTTTGTCGTTTGTCGTTTGTCGTTTGTCGTTTGTCGTTTGTCGTTTGTCGTTTGTCGTTTGTCGTTTGTCGTTTGTCGTTTGTCGTTTGTCGTTTGTCGTTTGTCGTTTGTCGTTTGTCGTTTGTCGTTTGTCGTTTGTCGTTTGTCGTTTGTCGTTTGTCGTTTGTCGTTTGTCGTTTGTCGTTTGTCGTTTGTCGTTTGTCGTTTGTCGTTTGTCGTTTGTCGTTTGTCGTTTGTCGTTTGTCGTTTGTCGTTTGTCGTTTGTCGTTTGTCGTTTGTCGTTTGTCGTTTGTCGTTTGTCGTTTGTCGTTTGTCGTTTGTCGTTTGTCGTTTGTCGTTTGTCGTTTGTCGTTTGTCGTTTGTCGTTTGTCGTTTGTCGTTTGTCGTTTGTCGTTTGTCGTTTGTCGTTTGTCGTTTGTCGTTTGTCGTTTGTCGTTTGTCGTTTGTCGTTTGTCGTTTGTCGTTTGTCGTTTGTCGTTTGTCGTTTGTCGTTTGTCGTTTGTCGTTTGTCGTTTGTCGTTTGTCGTTTGTCGTTTGTCGTTTGTCGTTTGTCGTTTGTCGTTTGTCGTTTGTCGTTTGTCGTTTGTCGTTTGTCGTTTGTCGTTTGTCGTTTGTCGTTTGTCGTTTGTCGTTTGTCGTTTGTCGTTTGTCGTTTGTCGTTTGTCGTTTGTCGTTTGTCGTTTGTCGTTTGTCGTTTGTCGTTGTTCGTTGTTCGTTGTTCGTTGTTCGTTGTTCGTTGTTCGTTGTTCGTTGTTCGTTGTTCGTTGTTCGTTGTTCGTTGTTCGTTGTTCGTTGTTCGTTGTTCGTTGTTCGTTGTTCGTTGTTCGTTGTTCGTTGTTCGTTGTTCGTTGTTCGTTGTTCGTTGTTCGTTGTTCGTTGTTCGTTGTTCGTTGTTCGTTGTTCGTTGTTCGTTGTTCGTTGTTCGTTGTTCGTTGTTCGTTGTTCGTTGTTCGTTGTTCGTTGTTCGTTGTTCGTTGTTCGTTGTTCGTTGTTCGTTGTTCGTTGTTCGTTGTTCGTTGTTCGTTGTTCGTTGTTCGTTGTTCGTTGTTCGTTGTTCGTTGTTCGTTGTTCGTTGTTCGTTGTTCGTTGTTCGTTGTTCGTTGTTCGTTGTTCGTTGTTCGTTGTTCGTTGTTCGTTGTTCGTTCTTCGTTGTTCGTTCTTCGTTGTTCGTTGTTCGTTGTTCGTTGTTCGTTGTTCGTTGTTCGTTCTTCGTTCTTCGTTGTTCGTTCTTCGTTCTTCGTCCTTCGTTCTTCGTTCTTCGTTCTTCGTTCTTCGTTGTTCGTTCTTCGTTGTTCGTTCTTCGTTGTTCGTTGTACGTTGTTCGTTCTTCGTTGTTCGTTGTTTGTTCTTCGTTGTTCGTTGTTTGTTCTTCGTTGTTTGTTCTTCGTTGTTTGTTCTTCGTTGTTCGTTGTTCGTTCTTCGTTCTTCGTTGTTCGTTGTTTGTTCTTCGTTGTTTGTTCTTCGTTCTTCGTTGTTCGTTGTTTGTTCTTTGTTGTTTGTTCTTCGTTGTTTGTTGTTTGTTCTTCGTTGTTCGTTGTTTGTTCTTCGTTGTTCGTTGTTTGTTCTTCGTTGTTCGTTGTTTGTTCTTCGTTGTTCGTTGTTTGTTCTTCGTTGTTCGTTGTTTGTTCTTCGTTGTTCGTTGTTTGTTCTTCGTTGTTTGTTCTTCGTTGTTCGTTGTTTGTTCTTCGTTGTTCGTTGTTTGTTCTTCGTTGTTCGTTGTTTGTTCTTCGTTGTTCGTTGTTTGTTCTTCGTTGTTCGTTGTTTGTTCTTCGTTGTTCGTTGTTTGTTCTTCGTTGTTCGTTGTTTGTTCTTCGTTGTTCGTTGTTTGTTCTTCGTTGTTCGTTGTTTGTTCTTCGTTGTTCGTTGTTTGTTCTTCGTTGTTCGTTGTTTGTTGTTTGTTCTTCGTTGTTTGTTCTTCGTTGTTTGTTCTTCGTTGTTCGTTGTTCGTTGTTCGTTGTTCGTTGTTCGTTGTTCGTTGTTCGTTCTTCGTTGTTCGTTCTTCGTTCTTCGTTCTTCGTTCTTCGTTCTTCGTTCTTCGTTCTTCTTTCTTCGTTCTTCGTTGTTCGTTGTTCGTTGTTCGATGTTCGTTGTTCGTTGTTCGTTGTTCGTTGTTCGTTGTTCGTTGTTCGTTCTTCGTTCTTCGTTCTTCGTTGTTCGTTGTTCGTTGTTCGTTGTTCGTTGTTCGTTGTTCGTTGTTCGTTGTTCGTTGTTCGTTGTTCGTTGTTCGTTGTACGTTGTTCGTTCTTCGTTGTTCGTTGTTCGTTGTTCGTTGTTTGTTCTTCGTTGTTCGTTGTTTGTTCTTCGTTGTTTGTTCTTCGTTGTTTGTTCTTCGTTGTTTGTTCTTCGTTCTTCGTTGTTTGTTCTTCGTTCTTCGTTGTTTGTTCTTCGTTCTTCGTTGTTCGTTGTTTGTTCTTCGTTGTTTGTTCTTCGTTCTTCGTTGTTCGTTGTTTGTTCTTTGTTGTTCGTTGTTCGTTGTTCGTTGTTCGTTGTTCGTTGTTCGTTGTTCGTTGTTCGTTGTTCGTTGTTCGTTGTTCGTTGTTCGTTGTTCGTTGTTCGTTGTTCGTTGTTCGTTGTTCGTTGTTCGTTGTTCGTTGTTCGTTGTTCGTTGTTCGTTGTTCGTTGTTCGTTGTTCGTTGTTCGTTGTTCGTTGTTCGTTGTTCGTTGTTCGTTGTTCGTTGTTCGTTGTTCGTTGTTCGTTGTTCGTTGTTCGTTGTTCGTTGTTCGTTGTTCGTTGTTCGTTGTTCGTTGTTCGTTGTTCGTTCTTCGATGTTCGTTGTTCGTTGTTCGTTGTTCGTTGTTCGTTGTTCGTTGTTCGTTCTTCGTTGTTCGTTGTTCGTTCTTCGATGTTCGTTCTTCGTTCTTCGTTCTTCGTTCTTCGTTCTTCGTTCTTCGTTCTTCGTTCTTCGTTCTTCGTTCTTCGTTCTTCGTTCTTCGTTATTCGTTGTTCGTTGTTCGTTGTTCGTTGTTTGTTCTTCGTTGTTCGTTGTTTGTTCTTCGTTGTTTGTTCTTCGTTGTTTGTTCTTCGTTCTTCGTTGTTCGTTGTTTGTTCTTCGTTGTTTGTTCTTCGTTCTTCGTTGTTCGTTGTTTGTTCTTTGTTGTTTGTTCTTCGTTGTTTGTTGTTTGTTCTTCGTTGTTTGTTGTTTGTTCTTCGTTGTTCGTTGTTTGTTCTTCGTTGTTCGTTGTTTGTTCTTCGTTGTTCGTTGTTTGTTCTTCGTTGTTCGTTGTTTGTTCTTCGTTGTTCGTTGTTTGTTCTTCGTTGTTCGTTGTTTGTTCTTCGTTGTTCGTTGTTTGTTCTTCGTTGTTCGTTGTTTGTTCTTCGTTGTTCGTTGTTTGTTCTTCGTTGTTTGTTCTTCGTTGTTCGTTGTTTGTTCTTCGTTGTTCGTTGTTTGTTCTTCGTTGTTCGTTGTTTGTTCTTCGTTGTTCGTTGTTTGTTCTTCGTTGTTCGTTGTTTGTTCTTCGTTGTTCGTTGTTTGTTCTTCGTTGTTCGTTGTTTGTTCTTCGTTGTTCGTTGTTTGTTCTTCGTTGTTCGTTGTTTGTTCTTCGTTGTTCGTTGTTTGTTCTTCGTTGTTCGTTGTTTGTTCTTCGTTGTTCGTTGTTTGTTGTTTGTTCTTCGTTGTTTGTTCTTCGTTGTTTGTTCTTCGTTGTTTGTTCTTCGTTGTTTGTTCTTCGTTGTTTGTTCTTCGTTGTTTGTTCTTCGTTGTTTGTTCTTCGTTGTTTGTTCTTCGTTGTTTGTTCTTCGTTGTTTGTTCTTCGTTGTTTGTTCTTCGTTGTTTGTTCTTCGTTGTTTGTTCTTCGTTGTTTGTTCTTCGTTGTTTGTTCTTCGTTGTTTGTTCTTCGTTGTTTGTTCTTCGTTGTTTGTTCTTCGTTGTTTGTTCTTCGTTGTTTGTTCTTCGTTGTTTGTTCTTCGTTGTTTGTTCTTCGATGTTTGTTCTTCGTTGTTTGTTCTTCGTTGTTTGTTCTTCGTTGTTTGTTCTTCGTTGTTTGTTCTTCGATGTTTGTTCTTCGTTGTTTGTGCTTCGTTGTTTGTTCTTCGTTGTTTGTTCTTCGTTGTTTGTTCTTCGTTGTTTGTTCTTCGTTGTTTGTTCTTCGTTCTTCGTCGTTTGTTCTTCGTTGTTTGTTGTTTGTTCTTCGTTGTTTGTTGTTTGTTCTTCGTTGTTTGTTGTTTGTTCTTCGTTGTTTGTTGTTTGTTCTTCGTTGTTTGTTGTTTGTTCTTCGTTGTTTGTTGTTTGTTCTTCGTTGTTCGTTGTTCGTTGTTCGTTGTTCGTTGTTCGTTGTCCGTTGTTCGTTGTTCGTTGTCCGTTGTTCGTTGTTCGTTGTCCGTTGTTCGTTGTTCGTTGTCCGTTGTCCGTTGTTCGTTGTTCGTTGTCCGTTGTTCGTTGTTCGTTGTCCGTTGTTCGTTGTTCGTTGTTCGTTGTCCGTTGTTCGTTGTTCGTTGTTCGTTGTTCGTTGTTCGTGGTTCGTTGTTCGTTGTTCGTTGTTCGTTGTTCGTTGTTCGTTGTTCGTTGTTCGTTCTTCGTTCTTCGTTCCTGGTTGTTCGTTGTTCGTTGTTCGTTGTTCGTTGTTCGTTGTTCGTTGTTCGTTGTTCGTTGTTCGTTGTTCGTTGTTCGTTGTTCGTTGTTCGTTGTTCGTTCTTCGTTGTTCGTTGTTCGTTCTTCGTTGTTCGTTCTTCGTTGTTCGTTCTTCGTTGCTCGTTCTTCGTTGTTCGTTGTTCGTTCTTCGTTCTTCGTTCTTCGTTGTTTGTCCTTCGTTGTTTGTTCTTCGTTGTTTGTTCTTCGTTGTTCGTTGTTTGTTCTTCGTTGTTCGTTGTTTGTTCTTCGTTGTTCGTTGTTTGTTCTTCGTTGTTTGTTCTTCGTTGTTTGTTCTTCGTTGTTTGTTCTTCGTTGTTTGTTCTTCGTTGTTTGTTCTTCGTTGTTTGTTCTTCGTTGTTTGTTCTTCGTTGTTTGTTCTTCGTTGTTTGTTCTTCGTTGTTTGTTCTTCGTTGTTTGTTCTTGGTTGTTTGTTCTTCGTTGTTTGTTCTTCGTTGTTTGTTCTTCGTTGTTTGTTCTTCGTTGTTTGTTCTTCGTTGTTTGTTCTTCGTTGTTTGTTCTTCGTTGTTTGTTCTTCGTTGTTTGTTCTTCGTTGTTTGTTCTTCGTTGTTTGATCTTCGTTGTTTGTTCTTCGTTGTTTGTTCTACGTTGTTTGTTCTTCGTTGTTTGTTCTTCGTTGTTTGTTCTTCGTTGTTTGTTCTTCGATGTTTGTTCTTCGTTGTTTGTTCTTCGTTGTTTGTTCTTCGTTGTTTGTTCTTCGTTGTTTGTTCTTCGTTGTTTGTTCTTCGTTGTTTGTTCTTCGTTGTTTGTTCTTCGTTCTTCGTTGTTTGTTCTTCGTTGTTTGTTGTTTGTTCTTCGTTGTTTGTTGTTTGTTCTTCGTTGTTTGTTGTTTGTTCTTCGTTGTTTGTTGTTTGTTGTTTGTTCTTCGTTGTTTGTTCTTCGTTGTTTGTTGTTTGTTCTTCGTTGTTTGTTGTTTGTTCTTCGTTGTTCGTTGTTTGTTCTTCGTTGTTTGTTCTTCGTTGTTTGTTCTTCGTTGTTTGTTCTTCGTTCTTCGTTGTTTGTTCTTCGTTCTTCGTTGTTCGTTGTTTGTTCTTCATTGTTTGTTCTTCGTTCTTCGTTGTTCGTTGTTTGTTCTTTGTTGTTTGTTCTTCGTTGTTCGTTGTTCGTTGTTCGTTGTTCGTTGTTCGTTGTTCGTTGTTCGTTGTTCGTTGTTCGTTGTTCGTTGTTCGTTGTTCGTAGTTCGTTGTTCGTTGTTCGTTGTTCGTTGTTCGTTGTCCGTTGTTCGTTGTTCGTTGTCCGTTGTTCGTTGTTCGTTGTTCGTTGTCCGTTGTTCGTTGTTCGTTGTTCGTTGTTCGTTGTTCGTTGTTCGTTGTTCGTTGTTCGTTGTTCGTTGTTCGTTGTTCGTTGTTCGTTGTTCGTTGTTCGTTGTTCGTTCTTCGATGTTCGTTGTTCGTTGTTCGTTGTTCGTTCTTCGTTGTTCGTTGTTCGTTCTTCGTTGTTCGTTCTTCGTTCTTCGTTCTTCGTTCTTCGTTCTTCGTTCTTCGTTCTTCGTTCTTCGTTCTTCGTTGTTCGTTGTTCGTTGTTCGTTGTTCGTTGTTCGTTCTTCGTTGTTCGTTGTACGTTGTTCGTTCTTCGTTGTTCGTTGTTCGTTGTTCGTTGTTCGTTGTTTGTTCTTCGTTGTTCGTTGTTTGTTCTTGGTTGTTTGTTGTTTGTTCTTCGTTGTTTGTTGTATGTTCTTCGTTGTTTGTTGTTTTTTCTTCGTTGTTTGTTGTTTGTTCTTCGTTGTTCGTTGTTTGTTCTTCGTTGTTCGTTGTTCGTTGTTCGTTGTTCGTTGTTCGTTGTCCGTTGTTCGTTGTTCGTTGTCCGTTGTTCGTTGTTCGTTGTCCGTTGTCCGTTGTTCGTTGTCCGTTGTCCGTTGTTCGTTGTTCGTTGTTCGTTGTTCGTTGTACGTTGTTCGTTCTTCGTTGTTCGTTCTTCGTTGTTCGTTGTTCGTTGTTCGTTGTTTGTTCTTCGTTGTTCGTTGTTTGTTCTTCGTTGTTTGTTCTTCGTTGTTTGTTCTTCGTTCTTCGTTGTTTGTTCTTCGTTCTTCGTTGTTTGTTCTTCGTTCTTCGTTGTTCGTTGTTTGTTCTTCGTTGTTTGTTCTTCGTTCTTCGTTGTTCGTTGTTTGTTCTTTGTTGTTTGTTCTTCGTTGTTTGTTGTTTGTTCTTCGTTGTTTGTTGTTTGTTCTTCGTTGTTCGTTGTTTGTTCTTCGTTGTTCGTTGTTTGTTCTTCGTTGTTCGTTGTTTGTTCTTCGTTGTTCGTTGTTTGTTCTTCGTTGTTTGTTCTTCGTTGTTCGTTGTTTGTTCTTCGTTGTTCGTTGTTTGTTCTTCGTTGTTCGTTGTTTGTTCTTCGTTGTTCGTTGTTCGTTCTTCGTTGTTCGTTGTTCGTTCTTCGTTGTTCGTTGTTTGTTCTTCGTTGTTCGTTGTTTGTTCTTCGTTGTTCGTTGTTTGTTCTTCGTTGTTCGTTGTTTGTTTTTCGTTGTTCGTTGTTTGTTCTTCGTTGTTCGTTGTTTGTTCTTCGTTGTTCGTTGTTTCTTCTTCGTTGTTCGTTGTTTGTTCTTCGTTGTTTGTTCTTCGTTGTTTGTTCTTCGTTGTTTGTTCTTCGTTGTTTGTTCTTCGTTGTTTGTTTTTCGTTGTTTGTTTTTCGTTGTTTGTTCTTCGTTGTTTGTTCTTCGTTGTTTGTTCTTCGTTGTTTGTTCTTCGTTGTTTGTTCTTCGTTGTTTGTTCTTCGTTGTTTGTTCTTCGTTGTTTGTTCTTCGTTGTTTGTTCTTCGTTGTTTGTTCTTCGTTGTTTGTTCTTCGTTGTTTGTTCTTCGTTGTTTGTTCTTCGTTGTTTGTTCTTCGTTGTTTGTTCTTCGTTGTTTGTTCTTCGTTGTTTGTTCTTCGTTGTTTGTTCTTCGATGTTTGTTCTTCGTTGTTTGTTCTTCGTTGTTTGTTCTTCGTTGTTTGTTGTTTGTTCTTCGTTCTTCGTTCTTCGTTGTTTGTTCTTCGTTGTTTGTTCTTCGTTGTTTGTTCTTCGTTGTTTGTTGTTTGTTGTTTGTTGTTTGTTGTTTGTTGTTTGTTGTTTGTTGTTTGTTGTTTGTTGTTTGTTGTTTGTTGTTTGTTGTTTGTTGTTTGTTGTTTGTTGTTTGTTGTTTGTTGTTTGTTGTTTGTTGTTTGTTGTTTGTTGTTTGTTGTTTGTTGTTTGTTGTTTGTTGTTTGTTGTTTGTTGTTTGTTGTTTGTTGTTTGTTGTTTGTTGTTTGTCGTTTGTTGTTTGTCGTTTGTCGTTTGTTGTTTGTCGTTTGTTGTTTGTTGTTTGTTGTTTGTTGTTTGTTGTTTGTTGTTTGTTGTTTGTTGTTTGTTGTTTGTTGTTTGTTGTTTGTTGTTTGTTGTTTGTTGTTTGTTGTTTGTTGTTTGTTGTTTGTTGTTTGTTGTTTGTTGTTTGTTGTTTGTTGTTTGTTCTTCGTTGTTTGTTCTTCGTTGTTTGTTCTTCGATGTTTGTTCTTCGTTGTTTGTTCTTCGTTGTTTGTTCTTCGTTGTTTGTTGTTTGTTCTTCGTTCTTCGTTCTTCGTTGTTTGTTCTTCGTTGTTTGTTCTTCGTTGTTTGTTCTTCGTTGTTTGTTGTTTGTTGTTTGTTGTTTGTTGTTTGTTGTTTGTTGTTTGTTGTTTGTTGTTTGTTGTTTGTTGTTTGTTGTTTGTTGTTTGTTGTTTGTTGTTTGTTGTTTGTTGTTTGTTGTTTGTTGTTTGTTGTTTGTTGTTTGTTGTTTGTTGTTTGTTGTTTGTTGTTTGTTGTTTGTTGTTTGTTGTTTGTTGTTTGTTGTTTGTTGTTTGTTGTTTGTTGTTTGTTGTTTGTTGTTTGTTGTTTGTTGTTTGTTGTTTGTTGTTTGTTGTTTGTTGTTTGTTGTTTGTTGTTTGTTGTTTGTTGTTTGTTGTTTGTTGTTTGTTGTTTGTTGTTTGTTGTTTGTTGTTTGTTGTTTGTTGTTTGTTGTTTGTTGTTTGTTGTTTGTTGTTTGTTGTTTGTTGTTTGTTGTTTGTTGTTTGTTGTTTGTTGTTTGTTGTTTGTTGTTTGTTGTTTGTTGTTTGTTGTTTGTTGTTTGTTGTTTGTTGTTTGTTGTTTGTTGTTTGTTGTTTGTTGTTTGTTGTTTGTTGTTTGTTGTTTGTTGTTTGTTGTTTGTTGTTTGTTGTTTGTTGTTTGTTGTTTGTTGTTTGTTGTTTGTTGTTTGTTGTTTGTTGTTTGTTGTTTGTTGTTTGTTGTTTGTTGTTTGTTGTTTGTTGTTTGTTGTTTGTTGTTTGTTGTTTGTTGTTTGTTGTTTGTTGTTTGTTGTTTGTTGTTTGTTGTTTGTTGTTTGTTGTTTGTTGTTTGTTGTTTGTTGTTTGTTGTTTGTTGTTTGTTGTTTGTTGTTTGTTGTTTGTTGTTTGTTGTTTGTTGTTTGTTGTTTGTTGTTTGTTGTTTGTTGTTTGTTGTTTGTTGTTTGTTGTTTGTTGTTTGTTGTTTGTTGTTTGTTGTTTGTTGTTTGTTGTTTGTTGTTTGTTGTTTGTTGTTTGTTGTTTGTTGTTTGTTGTTTGTTGTTTGTTGTTTGTTGTTTGTTGTTCGTTGTTTGTTGTTTGTTGTTCGTTGCTTGTTGTTTGTTCTTCGTTGCTTGTTGTTTGTTCTTCGTTGCTTGTTGTTTGTTCTTCGTTGCTTGTTGTTTGTTCTTCGTTGCTTGTTGTTTGTTCTTCGTTGCTTGTTGTTTGTTCTTCGTTGCTTGTTGTTTGTTCTTCGTTGCTTGTTGTTTGTTCTTCGTTGCTTGTTGTTTGTTCTTCGTTGCTTGTTGTTTGTTCTTCGTTGCTTGTTGTTTGTTCTTCGTTGCTTGTTGTTTGTTCTTCGTTGCTTGTTGTTTGTTCTTCGTTGCTTGTTGTTTGTTCTTCGTTGCTTGTTGTTTGTTCTTCGTTGCTTGTTGTTTGTTCTTCGTTGCTTGTTGTTTGTTCTTCGTTGCTTGTTGTTTGTTCTTCGTTGCTTGTTGTTTGTTCTTCGTTGCTTGTTGTTTGTTCTTCGTTGCTTGTTGTTTGTTCTTCGTTGCTTGTTGTTTGTTCTTCGTTGCTTGTTGTTTGTTCTTCGTTGCTTGTTGTTTGTTCTTCGTTGCTTGTTGTTTGTTCTTCGTTGCTTGTTGTTTGTTCTTCGTTGCTTGTTGTTTGTTCTTCGTTGCTTGTTGTTTGATCTTCGTTGCTTGTTGTTTGTTCTTCGTTGCTTGTTGTTTGTTCTTCGTTGCTTGTTGTTTGTTCTTCGTTGCTTGTTGTTTGTTCTTCGTTGCTTGTTGTTTGTTCTTCGTTGCTTGTTGTTTGTTCTTCGTTGCTTGTTGTTTGTTCTTCGTTGCTTGTTGTTTGTTCTTCGTTGCTTGTTGTTTGTTCTTCGTTGTTTGTTGTTTGTTCTTCGTTGTTCGTTCTTCGTTGTTCGTTGTTCGTTCTTCGTTGTTCGTTGTTCGTTCTTCGTTGTTCGTTGTTCGTTCTTCGTTGTTCGTTGTTCGTTCTTCGTTGTTCGTTGTTCGTTCTTCGTTGTTCGTTGTTCGTTGTTCGTTCTTCGTTGTTCGTTGTTCGTTGTTCGTTGTTCGTTGTTCGTTGTTCGTTGTTCGTTGTTCGTTGTTCGTTGTTCGTTGTTCGTTGTTCGTTGTTCGTTGTTCGTTGTTCGTTGTTCGTTGTTCGTTGTTCGTTGTTCGTTGTTCGTTGTTCGTTGTTCGTTGTTCGTTCTTCGTTGTTCGTTCTTCGTTCTTCGTTGTTCGTTCTTCGTTCTTCGTTCTTCGTTGTTCGTTCTTCGTTGTTCGTTCTTCGTTGTTCGTTGTTCGTTGTTCGTTGTTCGTTCTTCGTTGTTCGTTGTTCGTTGTTCGTTGTTCGTTGTTCGTTCTTCGTTGTTCGTTGTTCGTTCTTCGTTGTTCGTTGTTCGTTCTTCGTTGTTCGTTGTTCGTTCTTCGTTGTTCGTTGTTCGTTCTTCGTTGTTCGTTCTTCGTTGTTCGTTTTTCGTTCTTCGTTGTTCGTTGTTCGTTCTTCGTTGTTCGTTGTTCGTTCTTCGTTGTTCGTTGTTCGTTGTTCGTTCTTCGTTCTTCGTTGTTCGTTCTTCGTTCTTCGTTGTTCGTTCTTCGTTCTTCGTTGTTCGTTGTTCGTTGTCCGTTGTTCGTTGTTCGTTGTCCGTTGTTCGTTGTTCGTTCTTCGTTGTTCGTTCTTCGTTCTTCGTTGTTCGTTCTTCGTTCTTCGTTGTTCGTTCTTCGTTCTTCGTTGTTCGTTCTTCGTTCTTCGTTCTTCGTTCTTCGTTCTTCGTTGTTCGTTGTTCGTTGTTCGTTGTTCGTTGTTCGTTGTTCGTTGTTCGTTCTTCGTTGTTCGTTGTTCGTTCTTCGTTGTTCGTTGTTCGTTCTTCGTTGTTCGTTGTTCGTTCTTCGTTGTTCGTTGTTCGTTCTTCGTTGTTCGTTGTTCGTTCTTCGTTGTTCGTTGTTCGTTCTTCGTTGTTCGTTGTTCGTTCTTCGTTGTTCGTTGTTCGTTCTTCGTTGTTCGTTGTTCGTTCTTCGTTGTTCGTTCTTCGTTGTTCGTTGTTCGTTGTTCGTTGTTCGTTGTTCGTTGTTCGTTCTTCGTTGTTCGTTGTTCGTTCTTCGTTGTTCGTTGTTCGTTGTTCGTTCTTCGTTCTTCGTTGTTCGTTCTTCGTTGTTCGTTCTTCGTTGTTCGTTGTTCGTTCTTCGTTGTTCGTTCTTCGTTGTTCGTTGTTCGTTGTTCGTTGTTCGTTGTTCGTTGTTCGTTGTTCGTTCTTCGTTGTTTGTTCTTCGTTGTTTGTTCTTCGTTGTTTGTTCTTCGTTGTTTGTTCTTCGTTGTTTGTTCTTCGTTGTTTGTTGTTTGTTCTTCGTTGTTTGTTGTTTGTTCTTCGTTGTTTGTTGTTTGTTCTTCGTTGTTTGTTGTATGTTCTTCGTTGTTTGTTGTTTTTTCTTCGTTGTTCGTTGTTCGTTGTTCGTTGTTCGTTGTTCGTTGTTCGTTGTTCGTTGTGCGTTGTTCGTTGTTCGTTGTTCGTTGTCCGTTGTTCGTTGTTCGTTGTCCGTTGTTCGTTGTTCGTTGTCCGTTGTCCGTTGTTCGTTGTCCGTTGTCCGTTGTTCGTTGTTCGTTGTCCGTTGTTCGTTGTTCGTTGTCCGTTGTTCGTTGTTCGTTGTTCGTTGTTCGTTGTTCGTTGTTCGTTGTTCGTTGTTCGTTGTTCGTTGTTCGTTGTTCGTTGTTCGTTGTTCGTTGTTCGTTGTTCGTTGTTCGTTGTTCGTTGTTCGTTGTTCGTTGTTCGTTGTTCGTTGTTCGTTGTTCGTTGTTCGTTGTTCGTTCTTCGTTGTTCGTTCTTCGTTGTTCGTTCTTCGTTGTTCGTTCTTCGTTCTTCGTTGTTCGTTGTTCGTTGTTCGTTGTTCGTTGTTCGTTGTTCGTTGTTCGTTGTTCGTTGTTCGTTGTTCGTTCTTCGTTCTTCGTTGTTCGTTGTTCGATGTTCGTTGTTCGTTGTTCGTTGTTCGTTGTTCGTTGTTCGTTGTTCGTTCTTCGTTCTTCGTTGTTCGTTCTTCGTTCTTCGTTGTTCGTTCTTCGTTCTTCGTTCTTCGTTCTTCGTTCTTCGTTCTTCGTTCTTCGTTGTTCGTTGTTCGTTGTTCGTTGTTCGTTGTTCGTTGTTCGTTGTTTGTTCTTCGTTGTTCGTTGTTTGTTCTTCGTTGATCGTTGTTTGTTCTTCGTTGTTCGTTGTTCGTTCTTCGTTGTTCGTTGTTTGTTCTTCGTTGTTCGTTGTTTGTTCTTCGTTGTTCGTTGTTTGTTCTTCGTTGTTCGTTGTTTGTTCTTCGTTGTTCGTTGTTTGTTCTTCGTTGTTCGTTGTTTGTTCTTCGTTGTTCGTTGTTTGTTCTTCGTTGTTCGTTGTTTGTTCTTCGTTGTTCGTTGTTTGTTGTTTGTTCTTCGTTGTTTGTTCTTCGTTGTTTGTTCTTCGTTGTTTGTTTTTCGTTGTTTGTTTTTCGTTGTTTGTTCTTCGTTGTTTGTTCTTCGTTGTTTGTTCTTCGTTGTTTGTTCTTCGTTGTTTGTTCTTCGTTGTTTGTTCTTCGTTGTTTGTTCTTCGTTGTTTGTTCTTCGTTGTTTGTTCTTCGTTGTTTGTTCTTCGTTGTTTGTTCTTCGTTGTTTGTTCTTCGTTGTTTGTTCTTCGTTGTTTGTTCTTCGTTGTTTGTTCTTCGTTGTTTGTTCTTCGTTGTTTGTTCTTCGTTGTTTGTTCTTCGTTGTTTGTTCTTCGATGTTTGTTCTTCGTTGTTTGTTCTTCGTTGTTTGTTCTTCGTTGTTTGTTCTTCGTTGTTTGTTCTTCGATGTTTGTTCTTCGTTGTTTGTTCTTCGTTGTTTGTTCTTCGTTGTTTGTTCTTCGTTGTTTGTTCTTCGTTGTTTGTTGTTTGTTCTTCGTTCTTCGTTGTTTGTTCTTCGTTCTTCGTTGTTTGTTCTTCGTTGTGTGTTGTTTGTTCTTCGTTGTGTGTTGTTTGTTCTTCGTTGTTTGTTGTTTGTTCTTCGTTGTTTGTTGTTTGTTGTTTGTTGTTTGTTGTTTGTTGTTTGTTGTTTGTTGTTTGTTGTTTGTTGTTTGTTGTTTGTTGTTTGTTGTTTGTTGTTTGTTGTTTGTTGTTTGTTGTTTGTTGTTTGTTGTTTGTTGTTTGTTGTTTGTTGTTTGTTGTTTGTTGTTTGTTGTTTGTTGTTTGTTGTTTGTTGTTTGTTGTTTGTTGTTTGTTGTTTGTTGTTTGTTGTTTGTTGTTTGTTGTTTGTTGTTTGTTGTTTGTTGTTTGTTGTTTGTTGTTTGTTGTTTGTTGTTTGTTGTTTGTTGTTTGTTGTTTGTTGTTTGTTGTTTGTTGTTTGTTGTTTGTTGTTTGTTGTTTGTTGTTTGTTGTTTGTTGTTTGTTGTTTGTTGTTTGTTGTTTGTTGTTTGTTGTTTGTTGTTTGTTGTTTGTTGTTTGTTGTTTGTTGTTTGTTGTTTGTTGTTTGTTGTTTGTTGTTTGTTGTTTGTTGTTTGTTGTTTGTTGTTTGTTGTTTGTTGTTTGTTGTTTGTTGTTTGTTGTTTGTTGTTTGTTGTTTGTTGTTTGTTGTTTGTTGTTTGTTGTTTGTTGTTTGTTGTTTGTTGTTTGTTGTTCGTTGTTTGTTGTTTGTTGTTTGTTGTTTGTTGTTTGTTGTTTGTTGTTTGTTGTTTGTTGTTTGTTGTTTGTTGTTTGTTGTTTGTTGTTTGTTGTTTGTTGTTTGTTGTTTGTTGTTTGTTGTTTGTTGTTTGTTGTTTGTTGTTTGTTGTTTGTTGTTTGTTGTTTGTTGTTTGTTGTTTGTTGTTTGTTGTTTGTTGTTTGTTGTTTGTTGTTTGTTGTTTGTTGTTTGTTGTTTGTTGTTTGTTGTTTGTTGTTTGTTGTTTGTTGTTTGTTGTTTGTTGTTTGTTGTTTGTTGTTTGTTGTTTGTTGTTTGTTGTTTGTTCTTTGTTGTTTGTTGTTTGTTGTTTGTTGTTTGTTGTTCGTTGTTCGTTGTTCGTTGTTCGTTGTTCGTTGTTTGTTGTTCGTTGTTCGTTGTTGGTTGTTCGTTGTTCGTTGTTCGTTGTTCGTTGTTGGTTGTTCGTTGTTGGTTGTTCGTTGTTGGTTGTTCGTTGTTGGTTGTTCGTTGTTCGTTGTTGGTTGTTCGTTGTTCGTTGTTGGTTGTTCGTTGTTGGTTGTTCGTTGTTGGTTGTTCGTTGTTCGTTGTTGGTTGTTCGTTGTTCGTTGTTCGTTGTTCGTTGTTCGTTGTTCGTTGTTCGTTGTTCGTTGTTCGTTGTTCGTTGTTCGTTGTTCGTTGTTCGTTGTTCGTTGTTCGTTGTTCGTTGTTCGTTGTTCGTTGTTCGTTGTTTGTTGTTTGTTGTTTGTTGTTTGTTGTTTGTTGTTTGTTGTTTGTTGTTTGTTGTTTGTTGTTTGTTGTTTGTTGTTTGTTGTTTGTTGTTTGTTGTTTGTTGTTTGTTGTTTGTTGTTTGTTGTTTGTTGTTTGTTCTTCGTTGTTTGTTGTTTGTTCTTCGTTGTTTGTTGTTTGTTGTTTGTTGTTTGTTGTTTGTTGTTTGTTGTTTGTTGTTTGTTGTTTGTTGTTTGTTGTTTGTTGTTTGTTGTTTGTTGTTTGTTGTTTGTTGTTTGTTGTTTGTTGTTTGTTGTTTGTTGTTTGTTGTTTGTTGTTTGTTGTTTGTTGTTTGTTGTTTGTTGTTTGTTGTTTGTTGTTTGTTGTTTGTTGTTTGTTGTTTGTTGTTTGTTGTTTGTTGTTTGTTGTTTGTTGTTTGTTGTTTGTTGTTTGTTGTTTGTTGTTTGTTGTTTGTTGTTTGTTGTTTGTTGTTTGTTGTTTGTTGTTTGTTGTTTGTTGTTTGTTGTTTGTTGTTTGTTGTTTGTTGTTTGTTGTTTGTTGTTTGTTGTTTGTTGTTTGTTGTTTGTTGTTTGTTGTTTGTTGTTTGTTGTTTGTTGTTTGTTGTTTGTTGTTTGTTGTTTGTTGTTTGTTGTTTGTTGTTTGTTGTTTGTTGTTTGTTGTTTGTTGTTTGTTGTTTGTTGTTTGTTGTTTGTTGTTTGTTGTTTGTTGTTTGTTGTTTGTTGTTTGTTGTTTGTTGTTTGTTGTTTGTTGTTTGTTGTTTGTTGTTTGTTGTTTGTTGTTTGTTGTTTGTTGTTTGTTGTTTGTTGTTTGTTGTTTGTTGTTTGTTGTTTGTTGTTTGTTGTTTGTTCTTTGTTGTTTGTTGTTTGTTGTTTGTTGTTTGTTGTTCGTTGTTCGTTGTTCGTTGTTCGTTGTTCGTTGTTTGTTGTTCGTTGTTCGTTGTTGGTTGTTCGTTGTTCGTTGTTCGTTGTTCGTTGTTGGTTGTTCGTTGTTGGTTGTTCGTTGTTGGTTGTTCGTTGTTGGTTGTTCGTTGTTCGTTGTTGGTTGTTCGTTGTTCGTTGTTGGTTGTTCGTTGTTCGTTGTTCGTTGTTGGTTGTTCGTTGTTGGTTGTTCGTTGTTGGTTGTTCGTTGTTCGTTGTTGGTTGTTCGTTGTTCGTTGTTCGTTGTTCGTTGTTCGTTGTTCGTTGTTCGTTGTTCGTTGTTCGTTGTTCGTTGTTCGTTGTTCGTTGTTCGTTGTTCGTTGTTCGTTGTTCGTTGTTCGTTGTTCGTTGTTCGTTGTTTGTTGTTTGTTGTTTGTTGTTTGTTGTTTGTTGTTTGTTGTTTGTTGTTTGTTGTTTGTTGTTTGTTGTTTGTTGTTTGTTGTTTGTTGTTTGTTGTTTGTTGTTTGTTCTTCGTTGTTTGTTGTTTGTTCTTCGTTGTTTGTTGTTTGTTCTTCGTTGTTTGTTGTTTGTTCTTCGTTGTTTGTTGTTTGTTCTTCGTTGTTTGTTGTTTGTTCTTCGTTGTTTGTTGTTTGTTCTTCGTTGTTTGTTCTTAGTTGTTTGTTGTTTGTTCTTCGTTGTTTGTTGTTTGTTGTTTGTTCTTCGTTGTTTGTTGTTTGTTGTTTGTTGTTTGTTGTTTGTTGTTTGTGGTTTGTTGTTTGTTGTTTGTTTGTTGTTTGTTGTTTGTTGTTTGTTGTTTGTTGTTTGTTGTTTGTTGTTTGTTGTTTGTTGTTTGTTGTTTGTTGTTTGTTGTTTGTTGTTTGTTGTTTGTTGTTTGTTGTTTGTTGTTTGTTGTTTGTTGTTTGTTGTTTGTTGTTTGTTGTTTGTTGTTTGTTGTTTGTTGTTTGTTGTTTGTTGTTTGTTGTTTGTTGTTTGTTGTTTGTTGTTTGTTGTTTGTTGTTTGTTGTTTGTTGTTTGTTGTTTGTTGTTTGTTGTTTGTTGTTTGTTGTTTGTTGTTTGTTGTTTGTTGTTTGTTGTTTGTTGTTTGTTGTTTGTTGTTTGTTGTTTGTTGTTTGTTGTTTGTTGTTTGTTGTTTGTTGTTTGTTGTTTGTTGTTTGTTGTTTGTTGTTTGTTGTTTGTTGTTTGTTGTTTGTTGTTTGTTGTTTGTTGTTTGTTGTTTGTTGTTTGTTGTTTGTTGTTTGTTGTTTGTTGTTTGTTGTTTGTTGTTTGTTGTTTGTTGTTTGTTGTTTGTTGTTTGTTGTTTGTTGTTTGTTGTTTGTTGTTTGTTGTTTGTTGTTTGTTGTTTGTTGTTTGTTGTTTGTTGTTTGTTGTTTGTTGTTTGTTGTTTGTTGTTTGTTGTTTGTTGTTTGTTGTTTGTTGTTTGTTGTTTGTTGTTTGTTGTTTGTTGTTTGTTGTTTGTTGTTTGTTGTTTGTTGTTTGTTGTTTGTTGTTTGTTGTTTGTTGTTTGTTGTTTGTTGTTTGTTGTTTGTTGTTTGTTGTTTGTTGTTTGTTGTTTGTTGTTTGTTGTTTGTTGTTTGTTGTTTGTTGTTTGTTGTTTGTTGTTTGTTGTTTGTTGTTTGTTGTTTGTTGTTTGTTGTTTGTTGTTTGTTGTTTGTTGTTTGTTGTTTGTTGTTTGTTGTTTGTTGTTTGTTGTTTGTTGTTTGTTGTTTGTTGTTTGTTGTTTGTTGTTTGTTGTTTGTTGTTTGTTGTTTGTTGTTTGTTGTTTGTTGTTTGTTGTTTGTTGTTTGTTGTTTGTTGTTTGTTGTTTGTTGTTTGTTGTTTGTTGTTTGTTGTTTGTTGTTTGTTGTTTGTTGTTTGTTGTTTGTTGTTTGTTGTTTGTTGTTTGTTGTTTGTTGCTTGTTGTTTGTTGTTTGTTGTTTGTTGTTTGTTGTTTGTTGTTTGTTGTTTGTTGTTTGTTGTTTGTTGTTTGTTGTTTGTTGTTTGTTGTTTGTTGTTTGTTGTTTGTTGTTTGTTGTTTGTTGTTTGTTGTTTGTTGTTTGTTGTTTGTTGTTTGTTGTTTGTTGTTTGTTGTTTGTTGTTTGTTGTTTGTTGTTTGTTGTTCGTTGTTTGTTGTTCGTTGTTCGTTGTTCGTTGTTCGTTGTTCGTTGTTCGTTGTTCGTTGTTCGTTGTTCGTTGTTCGTTGTTCGTTGTTCGTTGTTCGTTCTTCGTTGTTCGTTGTTCGTTCTTCGTTGTTCGTTGTTCGTTCTTCGTTGTTCGTTGTTCGTTCTTCGTTGTTCGTTGTTCGTTCTTCGTTGTTCGTTGTTCGTTCTTCGTTGTTCGTTCTTCGTTCTTCGTTGTTCGTTCTTCGTTCTTCGTTGTTCGTTCTTCGTTGTTCGTTCTTCGTTCTTCGTTGTTCGTTCTTCGTTCTTCGTTGTTCGTTCTTCGTTCTTCGTTGTTCGTTCTTCGTTCTTCGTTGTTCGTTCTTCGTTGTTCGTTCTTCGTTCTTCGTTGTTCGTTCTTCGTTCTTCGGTCTTCGTTGTTCGTTGTTCGTTGTTCGTTGTTCGTTGTTCGTTGTTCGTTGTTCGTTGTTCGTTGTTCGTTGTTCGTTGTTCGTTGTTCGTTCTTCGTTGTTCGTTGTTCGTTCTTCGTTGTTCGTTGTTCGTTCTTCGTTGTTCGTTGTTCGTTCTTCGTTGTTCGTTGTTCGTTGTTCGTTCTTCGTTGTTCGTTCTTCGTTGTTCGTTGTTCGTACTTCGTTGTTCGTTGTTCGTTCTTCGTTGTTCGTTCTTCGTTCTTCGTTGTTCGTTCTTCGTTGTTCGTTCTTCGTTGTTCGTTCTTCGTTGTTCGTTCTTCGTTCTTCGTTGTTCGTTCTTCGTTGTTCGTTCTTCGTTGTTCGTTCTTCGTTCTTCGTTCTTCGTTGTTCGTTCTTCGTTGTTCGTTGTTCGTTCTTCGTTGTTCGTTGTTCGTTCTTCGTTGTTCGTTCTTCGTTGTTCGTTCTTCGTTGTTCGTTCTTCGTTGTTCGTTCTTCGTTGTTCGTTCTTCGTTCTTCGTTGTTCGTTGTTCGTTGTTCGTTGTTCGTTGTTCGTTGTTCGTTGTTCGTTGTTCGTTGTTCGTTGTTCGTTGTTCGTTGTTCGTTGTTCGTTGTTCGTTGTTCGTTGTTCGTTGTTCGTTGTTCGTTGTTCGTTGTTCGTTGTTCGTTGATCGTTGTTCGTTGTTCGTGGTTCGTTGTTCGTTGTTCGTTGTTCGTTGTTCGTTGTTCGTTGTTCGTTGTTCGTTGTTCGTTGTTCGTTGTTCGTTGTTCGTGGTTCGATGTTCGTTGTTCGTTGTTCGTTGTTCGTTGTTCGTTGTTCGTTCTTCGTTCTTCGTTCTTCGTTGTTCGTTCTTCGTTCTTCGTTCTTCGTTCTTCGTTGTTCGTTCTTCGTTGTTCGTTGTTCGTTCTTCGTTGTTCGTTGTTCGTTCTTCGTTGTTCGTTCTTCGTTGTTCGTTCTTCGTTGTTCGTTCTTCGTTGTTCGTTCTTCGTTGTTCGTTCTTCGTTCTTCGTTGTTCGTTGTTCGTTCTTCGTTGTTCGTTGTTCGTTCTTCGTTGTTCGTTGTTCGTTCTTCGTTGTTCGTTGTTCGTTCTTCGTTGTTCGTTCTTCGTTCTTCGTTGTTCGTTGTTCGTTCTTCGTTGTTCGTTGTTCGTTGTTCGTTGTTCGTTGTTCGTTGTTCGTTGTTCGTTGTTCGTTGTTCGTTGTTCGTTGTTCGTTGTTCGTTGTTCGTTGTTCGTTGTTCGTTGTTCGTTGTTCGTTGTTCGTTGTTCGTTGTTCGTTGTTCGTTGTTCGTTGTTCGTTGTTCGTTGTTCGTTGTTCGTTGTTCGTTCTTCGTTGTTCGTTCTTCGTTGTTCGTTCTTCGTTGTTCGTTCTTCGTTGTTCGTTCTTCGTTGTTCGTTCTTCGTTGTTCGTTCTTCGTTGTTCGTTCTTCGTTCTTCGTTGTTCGTTCTTCGTTCTTCGTTGTTCGTTCTTCGTTGTTCGTTGTTCGTTCTTCGTTGTTCGTTGTTCGTTCTTCGTTGTTCGTTGTTCGTTGTTCGTTGTTCGTTGTTCGTTGTTCGTTGTTCGTTGTTCGTTGTTCGTTGTTCGTTGTTCGTTGTTCGTTGTTCGTTGTTCGTTGTTCGTTGTTCGTTGTTCGTTGTTCGTTGTTCGTTGTTCGTTGTTCGTTGTTCGTTGTTCGTTGTTCGTTGTTCGTTGTTCGTTGTTCGTTGTTCGTTGTTCGTTGTTCGTTGTTCGTTGTTCGTTGTTCGTTGTTCGTTGATCGTTGTTCGTTGTTCGTGGTTCGTTGTTCGTGGTTCGTTGTTCGTTGTTCGTTGTTCGTTGTTCGTTGTTCGTTGTTCGTTGTTCGTTGTTCGTTGTTCGTTGTTCGTTGTTCGTTGTTCGTTGTTCGTTGTTGGTTGTTCGTTCTTCGTTGTTCGTTCTTCGTTGTTCGTTCTTCGTTGTTCGTTCTTCGTTGTTCGTTCTTCGTTGTTCGTTCTTCGTTGTTTGTTCTTCGTTGTTTGTTCTTCGTTGTTTGTTCTTCGTTGTTTGTTCTTCGTTGCTTGTTCTTCGTTGCTTGTTGCTTGTTGCTTGTTGCTTGTTGTTTGTTGCTTGTTGCTTGTTGCTTGTTCTTCGTTCTTCGTTGTTCGTTCTTCGTTGTTCGTTGTTCGTTGTTCGTTCTTCGTTGTTCGTTCTTCGTTCTTCGTTGTTCGTTCTTCGTTGTTCGTTCTTCGTTGTTCGTTCTTCGTTTTTCGTTCTTCGTTGTTCGTTCTTCGTTGTTCGTTCTTCGTTGTTCGTTCTTCGTTGTTCGTCCTTCGTTGTTCGTTCTTCGTTGTTCGTTCTTCGTTGTTCGTTCTTCGTTGTTCGTTCTTCGTTGTTCGTTCTTCGTTGTTCGTTCTTCGTTGTTCGTTCTTCGTTGTTCGTTCTTCGTTGTTCGTTCTTCGTTGTTCGTTCTTCGTTGTTCGTTCTTCGTTGTTCGTTCTTCGTTGTTCGTTCTTCGTTGTTCGTTCTTCGTTGTTCGTTCTTCGTTGTTCGTTCTTCGTTGTTCGTTCTTCGTTGTTCGTTCTTCGTTGTTCGTTCTTCGTTGTTCGTTCTTCGTTGTTCGTTCTTCGTTGTTCGTTCTTCGTTGTTCGTTCTTCGTTGTTCGTTCTTCGTTGTTCGTTCTTCGTTGTTCGTTCTTCGTTGTTTGTTCTTCGTTGCTTGTTCTTCGTTGTTTGTTGTTTGTTGCTTGTTGCTTGTTGCTTGTTGCTTGTTGCTTGTTGCTTGTTGCTTGTTGCTTGTTGCTTGTTGCTTGTTGCTTGTTGCTTGTTGTTTGTTCATCGTTGTTTGTTCATCGTTCTTCGTTGTTCGTTCTTCGTTGTTCGTTCTTCGTTGTTCGTTCTTCGTTGTTCGTTCTTCGTTGTTCGTTCTTCGTTGTTTGTTCTTCGTTGCTTGTTCTTCGTTGTTTGTTGTTTGTTGCTTGTTGCTTGTTGCTTGTTGCTTGTTGCTTGTTGCTTGTTGCTTGTTGCTTGTTGCTTGTTGCTTGTTGCTTGTTGCTTGTTGCTTGTTGTTTGTTCATCGTTGTTTGTTCATCGTTGTTTGTTGTTTGTTCATCGTTGTTTGTTGTTTGTTCTTCGTTGTTTGTTGTTTGTTCTTCGTTGTTTGTTGTTTGTTCTTCGTTGTTTGTTGTTTGTTCTTCGTTGTTTGTTGCTTGTTGCTCGTTGCTGGTTGTTCGTTGCTGGTTGTTCGTTGCTGGTTGTTCGTTGCTGGTTGTTCGTTGCTGGTTGTTCGTTGCTGGTTGTTCGTTGCTGGTTGTTCGTTGCTGGTTGTTCGTTGTTCGTTGTTCGTTGTTCGTTGTTCGTTGTTCGTTGTTCGTTGTTCGTTGTTCGTTGTTCGTTGTTCGTTGTTCGTTGTTCGTTGTTCGTTGTTCGTTGTTCGTTGTTCGTTGTTCGTTGTTCGTTGTTCGTTGTTCGTTGTTCGTTGTTCGTTGTTCGTTGTTCGTTCTTCGTTGTTCGTTCTTCGTTGTTCGTTCTTCGTTGTTCGTTGTTCGTTGTTCGTTGTTCGTTGTTCGTTGTTCGTTGTTCGTTGTTCGTTGTTCGTTGTTCGTTGTTCGTTGTTCGTTGTTCGTTGTTCGATGTTCGTTGTTCGTTGTTCGTTGTTCGTTCTTCGTTCTTCGTTCTTCGTTCTTCGTTCTTCGTTCTTCGTTCTTCGTTCTTCGTTCTTCGTTGTTCGTTGTTCGTTGTTCGTTGTTCGTTCTTCGTTGTTCGTTGTTCGTTCTTCGTTCTTCGTTCTTCGTTGTTCGTTCTTCGTTGTTCGTTCTTCGTTGTTCGTTCTTCGTTGTTCGTTCTTCGTTCTTCGTTGTTCGTTCTTCGTTCTTCGTTGTTCGTTCTTCGTTCTTCGTTGTTCGTTCTTCGTTGTTCGTTCTTCGTTGTTCGTTCTTCGTTGTTCGTTCTTCGTTGTTCGTTCTTCGTTCTTCGTTGTTCGTTCTTCGTTGTTCGTTCTTCGTTGTTCGTTGTTCGTTGTTCGTTGTTCGTTGTTCGTTGTTCGTTGTTCGTTGTTCGTTGTTCGTTGTTCGTTGTTCGTTGTTCGTTGTTCGTTGTTCGTTGTTCGTTGTTCGTTGTTCGTTGTTCGTTGTTCGTTGTTCGTTGTTCGTTGTTCGTTGTTCGTTGTTCGTTGTTCGTTGTTCGTTGTTCGTTGTTCGTTGTTCGTTGTTCGTTGTTCGTTGTTCGTTGTTCGTTGTTCGTTGTTCGTTGTTCGTTGTTCGTTGTTCGTTGTTCGTTGTTCGTTGTTCGTTGTTCGTTCTTCGTTGTTCGTTCTTCGTTGTTCGTTCTTCGTTGTTCGTTCTTCGTTGTTCGTTCTTCGTTGTTCGTTCTTCGTTGTTCGTTCTTCGTTGTTCGTTCTTCGTTGTTCGTTCTTCGTTGTTTGTTGCTTGTTGCTTGTTGTTTGTTCATCGTTGTTTGTTCATCGTTGTTTGTTCTTCGTTGTTTGTTGTTTGTTCTTCGTTGTTTGTTGTTTGTTCTTCGTTGTTTGTTGTTTGTTCTTCGTTGTTTGTTGCTCGTTGCTTGTTGCTCGTTGCTTGTTGCTCGTTGCTTGTTGTTCGTTGCTGGTTGTTCGTTGCTGGTTGTTCGTTGCTGGTTGTTCGTTGCTGGTTGTTCGTTGCTGGTTGTTCGTTGCTGGTTGTTCGTTGCTGGTTGTTCGTTGCTGGTTGTTCGTTGTTCGTTGTTCGTTGCTGGTTGTTCGTTGTTCGTTGTTCGTTGTTCGTTGTTCGTTGTTCGTTGTTCGTTGTTCGTTGTTCGTTGTTCGTTGTTCGTTGTTCGTTGTTCGTTGTTCGTTGTTCGTTGTTCGTTGTTCGTTGTTCGTTGTTCGTTGTTCGTTGTTCGTTGTTCGTTGTTCGTTGTTCGTTGTTCGTTGTTCGTTGTTCGTTGTTCGTTGTTCGTTGTTCGTTGTTCGTTGTTCGTTGTTCGTTCTTCGTTGTTCGTTCTTCGTTGTTTGTTCTTCGTTGTTTGTTCTTCGTTCTTCGTTGTTTGTTCTTCGTTGTTTGTTGTTTGTTGTTTGTTCTTCGTTGTTTGTTGTTTGTTCTTCGTTGTTTGTTCTTCGTTGTTTGTTCTTCGTTGTTTGTTCTTCGTTGTTTGTTCTTCGTTGTTTGTTCTTCGTTGTTCGTTCTTCGTTGTTCGTTCTTCGTTGTTTGTTCTTCGTTGTTCGTTGTTCGTTGTTCGTTGTTCGTTGTTCGTTGTTCGTTGTTCGTTGTTCGTTGTTCGTTGTTCGTTGTTCGTTGTTCGTTGTTCGTTGTTCGTTGTTCGTTGTTCGTTGTTCGTTGTTCGTTGTTCGTTGTTCGTTGTTCGTTGTTCGTTGTTCGTTGTTCGTTGTTCGTTGTTCGTTGTTCGTTGTTCGTTGTTCGTTGTTCGTTGTTCGTTGTTCGTTGTTCGTTGTTCGTTGTTCGTTGTTCGTTGTTCGTTGTTCGTTGTTCGTTGTTCGTTGTTCGTTGTTCGTTGTTCGTTGTTCGTTGTTCGTTGTTCGTTCTTCGTTGTTCGTTCTTCGTTGTTCGTTCTTCGTTGTTCGTTCTTCGTTGTTCGTTCTTCGTTCTTCGTTCTTCGTTGTTCGTTCTTCGTTGTTTGTTGCTTGTTGCTTGTTGTTTGTTCATCGTTGTTTGTTCATCGTTGTTTGTTCTTCGTTGTTTGTTGTTTGTTCTTCGTTGTTTGTTGTTTGTTCTTCGTTGTTTGTTGCTCGTTGCTTGTTGCTCGTTGCTTGTTGTTCGTTGCTGGTTGTTCGTTGCTGGTTGTTCGTTGCTGGTTGTTCGTTGCTGGTTGTTCGTTGCTGGTTGTTCGTTGCTGGTTGTTCGTTGCTGGTTGTTCGTTGCTGGTTGTTCGTTGTTCGTTGTTCGTTGCTGGTTGTTCGTTGTTCGTTGTTCGTTGTTCGTTGTTCGTTGTTCGTTGTTCGTTGTTCGTTGTTCGTTGTTCGTTGTTCGTTGTTCGTTGTTCGTTGTTCGTTGTTCGTTGTTCGTTGTTCGTTGTTCGTTCTTCGTTGTTCGTTCTTCGTTGCTCGTTCTTCGTTGTTTGTTCTTCGTTGTTTGTTCTTCGTTCTTCGTTGTTTGTTCTTCGTTGTTTGTTGTTTGTTGTTTGTTCTTCGTTGTTTCTTGTTTGTTCTTCGTTGTTTGTTGTTTGTTCTTCGTTGTTTGTTCTTCGTTGTTTGTTCTTCGTTGTTTGGTCTTCGTTGTTTGTTCTTCGTTGTTTGTTCTTCGTTGTTTGTTCTTCGTTGTTTGTTCTTCGTTGTTTGTTCTTCGTTGTTTGTTCTTCGTTGTTTGTTCTTCGTTGTTTGTTCT
Source organism: Megalopta genalis (assembly GCF_051020955.1). Classification (NCBI taxonomy): domain Eukaryota; kingdom Metazoa; phylum Arthropoda; class Insecta; order Hymenoptera; family Halictidae; genus Megalopta; species Megalopta genalis. Next base: position 76,909 of record NW_027476724.1, on the reverse strand, counting down.
TCGTTGTTTGTTCTTCGTTGTTTGTTCTTCGTTGTTTGTTCTTCGCTGTTTGTTCTTCGTTGTTTGTTCTTCGTTGTTTGTTCTTCGTTGTTTGTTCTTCGTTGTTTGTTCTTCGTTGTTTGTTCTTCGTTGTTTGTTCTTCGTTGTTTGTTCTTCTTTGTTCGTTCTTCGTTGTTCGTTCTTCGTTGTTCGTTCTTCGTTGTTCGTTCTTCGTTGTTCGTTCTTCGTTGTTCGTTGTTCGTTGTTCGTTCTTCGTTGTTCGTTCTTCGTTGTTTGTTCTTCGTTGTTTGTTCTTCGTTGTTTGTTGTTTGTTCTTCGTTGTTTGTTGTTTGTTCTTCGTTGTTTGTTGTTTGTTCTTCGTTGTTTGTTGTTTGCTCTTCGTTGTTTGTTGTTTGTTCTTCGTTGTTTGTTGTTTGTTCTTCGTTGTTTGTTGTTTGTTCTTCGTTGTTTGTTGTTTGTTCTTCGTTGTTTGTTGTTTGTTCTTCGTTGTTTGTTGTTTGTTCTTCGTTGTTTGTTGTTTGTTGTTTGTTCTTCGTTGTTTATTGTTTGTTCTTCGTTGTTTGTTGTTTGTTCTTCGCTGTTTGTTGTTTGTTCTTCGTTGTTTGTTGTTTGTTCTTCGTTGTTTGTTGTTTGTTCTTCGTTGTTTGTTGTTTGTTCTTCGTTGTTTGTTGTTTGTTCTTCGTTGTTTGTTGTTTGTTCTTCGTTGTTTGTTGTTTGTTCTTCGTTGTTTGTTGTTTGTTGTTTGTTCTTCGTTGTTTGTTGTTTGTTCTTCGTTGTTTGTTGTTTGTTCTTCGTTGTTTGTTGTTTGTTCTTCGTTGTTTGTTGTTTGTACTTCGTTGTTTGTTGTTTGTACTTCGTTGTTTGTTGTTTGTTCTTCGTTGTTTGTTGTTTGTTCTTCGTTGTTCGTTCTTCGTTGTTTGTTGTTTGTTCTTCGTTGTTTGTTGTTTGTTCTTCGTTGTTTGTTGTTCGTTGTTTGTTGTTTGTTCTTCGTTGTTTGTTGTTTGTTCTTCGTTGTTTGTTGTTTGTTCTTCGTTGTTTGTTGTTTGTTCTTCGTTGTTTGTTGTTTGTTCTTCGTTGTTTGTTGTTTGTTCTTCGTTGTTTGTTGTTTGTTCTTCGCTGTTTGTTGTTTGTTCTTCGTTGTTTGTTGTTTGTACTTCGTTGTTTGTTGTTTGTACTTCGTTGTTTGTTGTTTGTTCTTCGTTGTTTGTTGTTTGTTCTTCGTTGTTTGTTGTTTGTTCTTCGTTGTTTGCTGTTTGTTGTTTGTTGTTTGCTGTTCGTTGTTCGTTGTTCGTTGTTCGTTGTTCGTTGTTCGTTGTTCGTTGTTCGTTGTTCGTTGTTCGTTGTTCGTTGTTCGTTGTTCGTTGTTCGTTGTTCGTTGTTCGTTGTTCGTTGTTCGTTGTTCGTTGTTCGTTGTTCGTTGTTCGTTGTTCGTTGTTCGTTGTTCGTTGTTCGTTGTTCGTTGTTCGTTCTTCGTTGTTCGTTCTTCGTTGTTCGTTGTTCGTTGTTCGTTGTTCGTTGTTCGTTGTTCGTTGTTCGTTGTTCGTTGTTCGTTGTTCGTTGTTCGTTGTTCGTTGTTCGTTGTTCGTTGTTCGTTGTTCGTTGTTCGTTGTTCGTTGTTCGTTGTTCGTTGTTCGTTGTTCGTTGTTCGTTGTTCGTTGTTCGTTGTTCGTTGTTCGTTGTTCGTTGTTCGTTGTTCGTTGTTCGTTGTTCGTTGTTCGTTGTTCGTTGTTCGTTGTTCGTTGTTCGTTGTTCGTTGTTCGTTGTTCGTTGTTCGTTGTTCGTTGTTCGTTGTTCGTTGTTCGTTGTTCGTTGTTCGTTGTTCGTTGTTCGTTGTTCGTTGTTCGTTGTTCGTTGTTCGTTGTTCGTTGTTCGTTGTTCGTTGTTCGTTGTTCGTTGTTCGTTGTTCGTTCTTCGTTGTTCGTTCTTCGTTGTTTGTTCTTCGTTGTTTGTTCTTCGTTCTTCGTTGTTTGTTCTTCGTTGTTTGTTGTTTGTTGTTTGTTCTTCGTTGTTTGTTGTTTGTTCTTCGTTGTTTGTTCTTCGTTGTTTGTTCTTCGTTGTTTGTTCTTCGTTGTTCGTTCTTCGTTGTTCGTTCTTCGTTGTTCGTTCTTCGTTGTTTGTTCTTCGTTGTTCGTTGTTCGTTGTTCGTTGTTCGTTGTTCGTTGTTCGTTGTTCGTTGTTCGTTGTTCGTTGTTCGTTGTTCGTTGTTCGTTGTTCGTTGTTCGTTGTTCGTTGTTCGTTGTTCGTTGTTCGTTGTTCGTTGTTCGTTGTTCGTTGTTCGTTGTTCGTTGTTCGTTGTTCGTTGTTCGTTGTTCGTTGTTCGTTGTTCGTTGTTCGTTGTTCGTTGTTCGTTGTTCGTTGTTCGTTGTTCGTTGTTCGTTGTTCGTTGTTCGTTGTTCGTTGTTCGTTGTTCGTTGTTCGTTCTTCGTTCTTCGTTGTTCGTTCTTCGTTGTTTGTTCTTCGTTGTTTCTTGTTTGTTCTTCGTTGTTTGTTGTTTGTTCTTCGTTGTTTGTTCTTCGTTGTTTGTTCTTCGTTGTTTGTTCTTCGTTGTTTGTTCTTCGTTGTTCGTTGTTCGTTGTTCGTTGTTCGTTCTTCGTTGTTCGTTCTTCGTTCTTCGTTCTTCGTTGTTCGTTGTTCGTTCTTCGTTGTTCGTTGTTCGTTCTTCGTTGTTCGTTGTTCGTTCTTCGTTGTTCGTTCTTCGTTGTTCGTTCTTCGTTGTTCGTTCTTCGTTGTTCGTTCTTCGTTGTTCGTTGTTCGTTGTTCGTTGTTCGTTCTTCGTTGTTCGTTGTTCGTTGTTCGTTGTTCGTTCTTCGTTGTTCGTTGTTCGTTCTTCGTTGTTCGTTGTTCGTTCTTCGTTGTTCGTTCTTCGTTGTTCGTTGTTCGTTGTTCGTTGTTCGTTCTTCGTTGTTCGTTCTTCGTTGTTCGTTCTTCGTTGTTCGTTCTTCGTTCTTCGTTCTTCGTTGTTCGTTGTTCGTTCTTCGTTGTTCGTTGTTCGTTCTTCGTTGTTCGTTCTTCGTTCTTCGTTGTTCGTTCTTCGTTGTTCGTTCTTCGTTGTTCGTTCTTCGTTGTTCGTTCTTCGTTCTTCGTTGTTCGTTCTTCGTTCTTCGTTCTTCGTTGTTCGTTGTTCGTTGTTCGTTGTTCGTTGTTCGTTGTTCGTTGTTCGTTGTTCGTTGTTCGTTGTTCGTTGTTCGTTGTTCGTTGTTCGTTGTTCGTTGTTCGTTGTTCGTTGTTCGTTGTTCGTTGTTCGTTGTTCGTTGTTCGTTGTTCGTTGTTCGTTGTTCGTTGTTCGTTGTTCGTTGTTCGTTGTTCGTTGTTCGTTGTTCGTTGTTCGTTGTTCGTTGTTCGTTGTTCGTTGTTCGTTGTTCGTTGTTCGTTGTTCGTTGTTCGTTGTTCGTTGTTCGTTGTTCGTTCTTCGTTCTTCGTTCTTCGTTGTTCGTTGTTCGTTCTTCGTTGTTCGTTGTTCGTTCTTCGTTGTTCGTTGTTCGTTCTTCGTTGTTCGTTCTTCGTTGTTCGTTCTTCGTTGTTCGTTCTTCGTTGTTCGTTCTTCGTTGTTCGTTGTTCGTTGTTCGTTGTTCGTTCTTCGTTGTTCGTTGTTCGTTGTTCGTTGTTCGTTCTTCGTTGTTCGTTGTTCGTTCTTCGTTGTTCGTTGTTCGTTCTTCGTTGTTCGTTCTTCGTTGTTCGTTGTTCGTTGTTCGTTGTTCGTTCTTCGTTGTTCGTTCTTCGTTGTTCGTTCTTCGTTGTTCGTTCTTCGTTCTTCGTTCTTCGTTGTTCGTTGTTCGTTCTTCGTTGTTCGTTGTTCGTTCTTCGTTGTTCGTTCTTCGTTCTTCGTTGTTCGTTCTTCGTTGTTCGTTCTTCGTTGTTCGTTCTTCGTTGTTCGTTCTTCGTTCTTCGTTGTTCGTTCTTCGTTCTTCGTTGTTCGTTGTTCGTTGTTCGTTGTTCGTTGTTCGTTGTTCGTTGTTCGTTGTTCGTTGTTCGTTGTTCGTTGTTCGTTGTTCGTTGTTCGTTGTTCGTTGTTCGTTGTTCGTTGTTCGTTGTTCGTTGTTCGTTGTTCGTTGTTCGTTGTTCGTTGTTCGTTGTTCGTTGTTCGTTGTTCGTTGTTCGTTGTTCGTTGTTCGTTGTTCGTTGTTCGTTGTTCGTTGTTCGTTGTTCGTTGTTCGTTGTTCGTTGTTCGTTGTTCGTTGTTCGTTGTTCGTTGTTCGTTGTTCGTTGTTCGTTGTTCGTTGTTCGTTGTTCGTTGTTCGTTGTTCGTTGTTCGTTGTTCGTTGTTCGTTGTTCGTTGTTCGTTGATCGTTGTTCGTTGTTCGTGGTTCGTTGTTCGTGGTTCGTTGTTCGTTGTTCGTTGTTCGTTGTTCGTTGTTCGTTGTTCGTTGTTCGTTGTTCGTTGTTCGTTGTTCGTTGTTCGTTGTTCGTTGTTGGTTGTTCGTTCTTCGTTGTTCGTTCTTCGTTGTTCGTTCTTCGTTGTTCGTTCTTCGTTGTTCGTTCTTCGTTGTTCGTTCTTCGTTGTTCGTTCTTCGTTGTTTGTTCTTCGTTGTTTGTTCTTCGTTGTTTGTTCTTCGTTGCTTGTTCTTCGTTGCTTGTTGCTTGTTGCTTGTTGCTTGTTGCTTGTTGCTTGTTGTTTGTTGCTTGTTGCTTGTTGCTTGTTCTTCGTTCTTCGTTGTTCGTTCTTCGTTGTTCGTTGTTCGTTGTTCGTTCTTCGTTGTTCGTTGTTCGTTGTTCGTTGTTCGTTGTTCGTTGTTCGTTGTTCGTTGTTCGTTGTTCGTTGTTCGTTGTTCGTTGTTCGTTGTTCGTTGTTCGTTGTTCGTTGTTCGTTGTTCGTTGTTCGTTCTTCGTTGTTCGTTCTTCGTTGTTCGTTCTTCGTTGTTTGTTGCTTGTTGCTTGTTGTTTGTTCATCGTTGTTTGTTCATCGTTGTTTGTTCTTCGTTGTTTGTTGTTTTTTCTTCGTTGTTTGTTGTTTGTTCTTCGTTGTTTGTTGCTCGTTGCTTGTTGCTCGTTGCTTGTTGTTCGTTGCTGGTTGTTCGTTGCTGGTTGTTCGTTGCTGGTTGTTCGTTGCTGGTTGTTCGTTGCTGGTTGTTCGTTGCTGGTTGTTCGTTGCTGGTTGTTCGTTGTTCGTTGTTCGTTGCTGGTTGTTCGTTGTTCGTTGTTCGTTGTTCGTTGTTCGTTGTTCGTTGTTCGTTGTTCGTTGTTCGTTGTTCGTTGTTCGTTGTTCGTTGTTCGTTGTTCGTTGTTCGTTGTTCGTTGTTCGTTCTTCGTTGTTCGTTCTTCGTTGTTCGTTCTTCGTTGTTTGTTCTTCGTTGTTTGTTCTTCGTTCTTCGTTGTTTGTTCTTCGTTGTTTGTTGTTTGTTGTTTGTTCTTCGTTGTTTCTTGTTTGTTCTTCGTTGTTTGTTGTTTGTTCTTCGTTGTTTGTTCTTCGTTGTTTGTTCTTCGTTGTTTGTTCTTCGTTGTTTGTTCTTCGTTGTTTGTTCTTCGTTGTTTGTTCTTCGTTGTTTGTTCTTCGTTGTTTGTTCTTCGTTGTTTGTTCTTCGTTGTTTGTTCTTCGTTGTTTGTTCTTCGTTGTTTGTTCTTCGTTGTTTGTTCTTCGTTGTTTGTTCTTCGTTGTTTGTTCTTCGTTGTTTGTTCTTCGTTGTTTGTTCTTCGTTGTTTGTTCTTCGTTGTTTGTTCTTCGTTGTTTGTTCTTCGTTGTTTGTTCTTCGTTGTTTGTTCTTCGTTGTTTGTTCTTCGTTGTTTGTTCTTCGTTGTTTGTTCTTCGTTGTTCGTTCTTCTTTGTTCGTTCTTCGTTGTTCGTTGTTCGTTCTTCGTTGTTCGTTCTTCGTTGTTCGTTGTTCGTTCTTCGTTGTTCGTTCTTCGTTGTTCGTTCTTCGTTGTTCGTTCTTCGTTGTTTGTTCTTCGTTGTTTGTTCTTCGTTGTTTGTTGTTTGTTCTTCGTTGTTTGTTGTTTGTTCTTCGTTGTTTGTTGTTTGCTCTTCGTTGTTTGTTGTTTGTTCTTCGTTGTTTGTTGTTTGTTCTTCGTTGTTTGTTGTTTGTTCTTCGTTGTTTGTTGTTTGTTCTTCGTTGTTTGTTGTTTGTTCTTCGTTGTTTGTTGTTTGTTCTTCGTTGTTTGTTGTTTGTTGTTTGTTCTTCGTTGTTTATTGTTTGTTCTTCGTTGTTTGTTGTTTGTTCTTCGCTGTTTGTTGTTTGTTCTTCGTTGTTTGTTGTTTGTTATTCGTTGTTTGTTGTTTGTTCTTCGTTGTTTGTTGTTTGTTCTTCGTTGTTTGTTGTTTGTTCTTCGTTGTTTGTTGTTTGTTCTTCGTTGTTTGTTGTTTGTTGTTTGTTCTTCGTTGTTTGTTGTTTGTTCTTCGTTGTTTGTTGTTTGTTCTTCGTTGTTTGTTGTTTGTTCTTCGTTGTTTGTTGTTTGTACTTCGTTGTTTGTTGTTTGTACTTCGTTGTTTGTTGTTTGTTCTTCGTTGTTTGTTGTTTGTTCTTCGTTGTTTGTTCTTCGTTGTTTGTTGTTTGTTCTTCGTTGTTTGTTCTTCGTTGTTTGTTGTTTGTTCTTCGTTGTTTGTTGTTTGTTCTTCGTTGTTTGTTGTTTGTTCTTCGTTGTTTGTTGTTTGTTCTTCGTTGTTCGTTCTTCGTTGTTTGTTGTTTGTTCTTCGTTGTTTGTTGTTTGTTCTTCGTTGTTTGTTGTTTGTTCTTCGTTGTTTGTTGTTTGTTCTTCGTTGTTTGTTGTTTGTTCTTCGTTGTTTGTTGTTTGTTCTTCGTTGTTTGTTGTTTGTTCTTCGTTGTTTGTTGTTTGTTCTTCGTTGTTTGTTGTTTGTTCTTCGTTGTTAGTTGTTTGTTCTTCGCTGTTTGTTGTTTGTTCTTTGTTGTTTGTTGTTTGTACTTCGTTGTTTGTTGTTTGTACTTCGTTGTTTGTTGTTTGTTCTTCGTTGTTTGTTGTTTGTTCTTCGTTGTTTGTTGTTTGTTCTTCGTTGTTTGTTCTTCGTTGTTTGCTGTTTGTTGTTTGTTGTTTGCTGTTCGTTGTTCGTTGTTCGTTGTTCGTTGTTCGTTGTTCGTTGTCCGTTGTTCGTTGTTCGTTGTCCGTTGTCCGTTGTTCGTTGTCCGTTGTCCGTTGTTCGTTGTTCGTTGTCCGTTGTTCGTTGTTCGTTGTTCGTTGTCCGTTGTTCGTTGTTCGTTGTTCGTTGTTCGTTGTTCGTTGTTCGTTGTTCGTTGTTCGTTGTTCGTTGTTCGTTGTTCGTTGTTCGCTGTTCGTTGTTCGTTGTTCGTTGTTCGTTGTTCGTTGTTCGTTGTTCGTTGTTCGTTGTTCGTTGTTCGTTGTTCGTTGTTCGTTTTTCGTTGTTCGTTGTTCGTTGTTCGTTGTTCGTTGTTCGTTCTTCGTTGTTCGTTGTTTGTTCTTCGTTGTTCGTTGTTTGTTCTTCGTTGTTCGTTGTTTGTTCTTCGTTGTTCGTTGTTTGTTCTTCGTTGTTCGTTGTTTGTTCTTCGTTGTTCGTTGTTTGTTCTTCGTTGTTCGTTGTTTGTTCTTCGTTGTTCGTTGTTTGTTCTTCGTTGTTCGTTGTTTGTTCTTCGTTGTTCGTTGTTTGTTCTTCGTTGTTCTTCGTTGTTTGTTCTTCGTTGTTCTTCGTTGTTTGTTCTTCGTTGTTTGTTCTTCGTTGTTTGTTCTTCGTTGTTTGTTCTTCGTTGTTTGTTTTTCGTTGTTTGTTCTTCGTTGTTTGTTCTTCGTTGTTTGTTTTTCGTTGTTTGTTCTTCGTTGTTTGTTCTTCGTTGTTTGTTCTTCGTTGTTTGTTCTTCGTTGTTTGTTCTTCGTTCTTCGTTGTTTGTTCTTCGTTGTTTGTTGTTTGTTCTTCGTTGTTTGTTGTTTGTTCTTCGTTGTTCGTTGTTTGTTCTTCGTTGTTCGTTGTTTGTTCTTCGTTGTTCGTTGTTTGTTCTTCGTTGTTCGTTGTTCGTTCTTCGTTGTTCGTTCTTCGTTGTTCGTTCTTCGTTCTTCGTTGTTCGTTGTTCGTTGTTCGTTGTTCGTTGTTCGTTGTTCGTTGTTCGTTGTTCGTTGTTCGTTCTTCGTTCTTCGTTCTTCGTTGTTCGTTGTTCGATGTTCGTTGTTCGTTGTTCGTTGTTCGTTGTTCGTTGTTCGTTCTTCGTTCTTCGTTCTTCGTTCTTCGTTGTTCGTTCTTCGTTCTTCGTTCTTCGTTCTTCGTTCTTCGTTCTTCGTTCTTCGTTCTTCGTTGTTCGTTCTTCGTTGTTCGTTGTTCGTTGTTCGTTGTTCGTGGTTCGTTGTTCGTTGTACGTTGTTCGTTCTTCGTTGTTCGTTCTTCGTTGTTCGTTGTTCGTTGTTCGTTGTTTGTTCTTCGTTGTTCGTTGTTTGTTCTTCGTTGTTTGTTCTTCGTTCTTCGTTGTTTGTTCTTCGTTCTTCGTTGTTTGTTCTTCGTTCTTCGTTGTTCGTTGTTTGTTCTTCGTTGTTTGTTCTTCGTTCTTCGTTGTTCGTTGTTTGTTCTTCGTTGTTTGTTCTTCGTTGTTTGTTCTTCGTTGTTTGTTCTTCGTTGTTTGTTCTTCGTTGTTTGTTCTTCTTTGTTCGTTCTTCGTTGTTCGTTCTTCGTTGTTCGTTCTTCGTTGTTCGTTCTTCGTTGTTCGTTCTTCGTTGTTCGTTCTTCGTTGTTCGTTCTTCGTTGTTCGTTCTTCGTTGTTTGTTCTTCGTTGTTTGTTCTTCGTTGTTTGTTGTTTGTTCTTCGTTGTTTGTTGTTTGTTCTTCGTTGTTTGTTGTTTGTTCTTCGTTGTTTGTTGTTTGCTCTTCGTTGTTTGTTGTTTGTTCTTCGTTGTTTGTTGTTTGTTCTTCGTTGTTTGTTGTTTGTTCTTCGTTGTTTGTTGTTTGTTCTTCGTTGTTTGTTGTTTGTTCTTCGTTGTTTGTTGTTTGTTCTTCGTTGTTTATTGTTTGTTCTTCGTTGTTTGTTGTTTGTTCTTCGCTGTTTGTTGTTTGTTCTTCGTTGTTTGTTGTTTGTTCTTCGTTGTTTGTTGTTTGTTCTTCGCTGTTTGTTGTTTGTTCTTCGTTGTTTGTTGTTTGTTCTTCGTTGTTTGTTGTTTGTTCTTCGTTGTTTGTTGTTTGTTCTTCGTTGTTTGTTGTTTGTTGTTTGTTCTTCGTTGTTTGTTGTTTGTTCTTCGTTGTTTGTTGTTTGTTCTTCGTTGTTTGTTGTTTGTTCTTCGTTGTTTGTTGTTTGTACTTCGTTGTTTGTTGTTTGTACTTCGTTGTTTGTTGTTTGTTCTTCGTTGTTTGTTGTTTGTTCTTCGTTGTTTGTTGTTTGTTCTTCGTTGTTTGTTGTTTGTTCTTCGTTGTTTGTTGTTTGTTCTTCGTTGTTTGTTGTTTGTTCTTCGTTGTTTGTTGTTTGTTCTTCGTTGTTTGTTGTTTGTTCTTCGTTGTTTGTTGTTTGTTCTTCGTTGTTTGTTGTTTGTTGTTTGTTCTTCGTTGTTTGTTGTTTGTTGTTTGTTCTTCGTTGTTTGTTGTTTGTTCTTCGTTGTTTGTTGTTTGTTCTTCGTTGTTTGTTGTTTGTTCTTCGTTGTTCGTTCTTCGTTGTTTGTTGTTTGTTCTTCGTTGTTTGTTGTTTGTTCTTCGTTGTTTGTTGTTTGTTCTTCGTTGTTTGTTGTTTGTTCTTCGTTGTTTGTTGTTTGTTCTTCGTTGTTTGTTGTTTGTTCTTCGTTGTTTGTTGTTTGTTCTTCGTTGTTTGTTGTTTGTTCTTCGTTGTTTGTTGTTTGTTCTTCGTTGTTTGTTGTTTGTTCTTCGTTGTTAGTTGTTTGTTCTTCGCTGTTTGTTGTTTGTTCTTTGTTGTTTGTTGTTTGTACTTCGTTGTTTGTTGTTTGTACTTCGTTGTTTGTTCTTCGTTGTTCGTTGTTTGTTCTTCGTTGTTCGTTGTTTGTTCTTCGTTGTTCGTTGTTTGTTCTTCGTTGTTCGTTGTTCGTTCTTCGTTGTTCGTTCTTCGTTGTTCGTTCTTCGTTCTTCGTTGTTCGTTGTTCGTTGTTCGTTGTTCGTTGTTCGTTGTTCGTTGTTCGTTGTTCGTTCTTCGTTCTTCGTTGTTCGTTGTTCGATGTTCGTTGTTCGTTGTTCGTTGTTCGTTGTTCGTTGTTCGTTGTTCGTTCTTCGTTCTTCGTTCTTCGTTCTTCGTTGTTCGTTCTTCGTTCTTCGTTCTTCGTTCTTCGTTCTTCGTTCTTCGTTCTTCGTTCTTCGTTCTTCGTTCTTCGTTCTTCGTTGTTCGTTGTTCGTTGTTCGTTGTTCGTTGTTCGTTGTTCGTTGTACGTTGTTCGTTCTTCGTTGTTCGTTCTTCGTTGTTCGTTGTTCGTTGTTCGTTGTTTGTTCTTCGTTGTTCGTTGTTTGTTCTTCGTTGTTTGTTCTTCGTTGTTTGTTCTTCGTTCTTCGTTGTTTGTTCTTCGTTCTTCGTTGTTTGTTCTTCGTTCTTCGTTGTTCGTTGTTTGTTCTTCGTTGTTTGTTCTTCGTTGTTCGTTGTTCGTTGTTTGTTCTTCGTTGTTTGTTCTTCGTTGTTTGTTCTTCGTTGTTTGTTCTTCGTTGTTTGTTCTTCGTTGTTTGTTCTTCTTTGTTCGTTCTTCGTTGTTCGTTCTTCGTTGTTCGTTCTTCGTTGTTCGTTCTTCGTTGTTCGTTCTTCGTTGTTCGTTCTTCGTCGTTCGTTCTTCGTTGTTCGTTCTTCGTTGTTTGTTCTTCGTTGTTTGTTCTTCGTTGTTTGTTGTTTGTTCTTCGTTGTTTGTTGTTTGTTCTTCGTTGTTTGTTGTTTGTTCTTCGTTGTTTGTTGTTTGCTCTTCGTTGTTTGTTGTTTGTTCTTCGTTGTTTGTTGTTTGTTCTTCGTTGTTTGTTGTTTGTTCTTCGTTGTTTGTTGTTTGTTCTTCGTTGTTTGTTGTTTGTTCTTCGTTGTTTGTTGTTTGTTCTTCGTTGTTTGTTGTTTGTTGTTTGTTCTTCGTTGTTTATTGTTTGTTCTTCGTTGTTTGTTGTTTGTTCTTCGCTGTTTGTTGTTTGTTCTTCGTTGTTTGTTGTTTGTTCTTCGTTGTTTGTTGTTTGTTCTTCGTTGTTTGTTGTTTGTTCTTCGTTGTTTGTTGTTTGTTCTTCGTTGTTTGTTGTTTGTTCTTCGTTGTTTGTTGTTTGTTCTTCGTTGTTTGTTGTTTGTTGTTTGTTCTTCGTTGTTTGTTGTTTGTTCTTCGTTGTTTGTTGTTTGTTCTTCGTTGTTTGTTGTTTGTTCTTCGTTGTTTGTTGTTTGTACTTCGTTGTTTGTTGTTTGTACTTCGTTGTTTGTTGTTTGTTCTTCGTTGTTTGTTGTTTGTTCTTCGTTGTTTGTTCTTCGTTGTTTGTTGTTTGTTCTTCGTTGTTTGTTCTTCGTTGTTTGTTGTTTGTTCTTCGTTGTTTGTTGTTTGTTCTTCGTTGTTTGTTGTTTGTTCTTCGTTGTTTGTTGTTTGTTCTTCGTTGTTCGTTCTTCGTTGTTTGTTGTTTGTTCTTCGTTGTTTGTTGTTTGTTCTTCGTTGTTTGTTGTTTGTTCTTCGTTGTTTGTTGTTTGTTCTTCGTTGTTTGTTGTTTGTTCTTCGTTGTTTGTTGTTTGTTCTTCGTTGTTTGTTGTTTGTTCTTCGTTGTTTGTTGTTTGTTCTTCGTTGTTTGTTGTTTGTTCTTCGTTGTTTGTTGTTTGTTCTTCGTTGTTAGTTGTTTGTTCTTCGCTGTTTGTTGTTTGTTCTTTGTTGTTTGTTGTTTGTACTTCGTTGTTTGTTGTTTGTACTTCGTTGTTTGTTGTTTGTTCTTCGTTGTTTGTTGTTTGTTCTTCGTTGTTCGTTGTTCGTTGTTCGTTGTTCGTTGTCCGTTGTTCGTTGTTCGTTGTCCGTTGTTCGTTGTTCGTTGTCCGTTGTCCGTTGTTCGTTGTCCGTTGTCCGTTGTTCGTTGTTCGTTGTCCGTTGTTCGTTGTTCGTTGTTCGTTGTCCGTTGTTCGTTGTTCGTTGTTCGTTGTTCGTTGTTCGTTGTTCGTTGTTCGTTGTTCGTTGTTCGTTGTTCGTTGTTCGTTGTTCGTTGTTCGTTGTTCGTTGTTCGTTGTTCGTTGTTCGTTGTTCGTTGTTCGTTGTTCGTTTTTCGTTGTTCGTTGTTCGTTTTTCGTTGTTCGTTGTTCGTTGTTCGTTGTTCGTTGTTCGTTGTTCGTTGTTCGTTGTTCGTTGTTTGTTCTTCGTTGTTCGTTGTTTGTTCTTCGTTGTTCGTTGTTTGTTCTTCGTTGTTCGTTGTTTGTTCTTCGTTGTTCGTTGTTTGTTCTTCGTTGTTCGTTGTTTGTTCTTCGTTGTTCGTTGTTTGTTCTTCGTTGTTCGTTGTTTGTTCTTCGTTGTTCGTTGTTTGTTCTTCGTTGTTCGTTGTTTGTTCTTCGTTGTTCGTTGTTTGTTCTTCGTTGTTCGTTGTTTGTTCTTCGTTGTTCGTTGTTTGTTCTTCGTTGTTCTTCGTTGTTTGTTCTTCGTTGTTTGTTCTTCGTTGTTTGTTCTTCGTTGTTTGTTCTTCGTTGTTTGTTCTTCGTTGTTTGTTTTTCGTTGTTTGTTCTTCGTTGTTTGTTCTTCGTTGTTTGTTTTTCGTTGTTTGTTCTTCGTTGTTTGTTCTTCGTTGTTTGTTCTTCGTTGTTTGTTCTTCGTTGTTTGTTCTTCGTTCTTCGTTGTTTGTTCTTCGTTGTTTGTTGTTTGTTCTTCGTTGTTTGTTGTTTGTTCTTCGTTGTTTGTTGTTTGTTCTTCGTTGTTCGTTGTTTGTTCTTCGTTGTTCGTTGTTTGTTCTTCGTTGTTCGTTGTTTGTTCTTCGTTGTTCGTTGTTCGTTCTTCGTTGTTCGTTCTTCGTTGTTCGTTCTTCGTTCTTCGTTGTTCGTTGTTCGTTGTTCGTTGTTCGTTGTTCGTTGTTCGTTGTTCGTTGTTCGTTCTTCGTTCTTCGTTGTTCGTTGTTCGATGTTCGTTGTTCGTTGTTCGTTGTTCGTTGTTCGTTGTTCGTTCTTCGTTCTTCGTTCTTCGTTCTTCGTTGTTCGTTCTTCGTTCTTCGTTCTTCGTTCTTCGTTCTTCGTTCTTCGTTGTTCGTTGTTCGTTGTTCGTTGTTCGTTGTTCGTTGTTCGTTGTACGTTGTTCGTTCTTCGTTGTTCGTTCTTCGTTGTTCGTTGTTCGTTGTTCGTTGTTTGTTCTTCGTTGTTCGTTGTTTGTTCTTCGTTGTTTGTTCTTCGTTCTTCGTTGTTTGTTCTTCGTTCTTCGTTGTTTGTTCTTCGTTCTTCGTTGTTCGTTGTTTGTTCTTCGTTGTTTGTTCTTCGTTCTTCGTTGTTCGTTGTTTGTTCTTTGTTGTTTGTTCTTCGTTGTTCGTTGTTTGTTCTTCGTTGTTCGTTGTTTGTTCTTCGTTGTTCGTAGTTTGTTCTTCGTTGTTCGTTGTTTGTTCTTCGTTGTTCGTTGTTTGTTCTTCGTTGTTCGTTGTTTGTTCTTCGTTGTTTGTTCTTCGTTGTTCGTTGTTCGTTGTTCGTTGTTCGTTGTTCGTTGTTTGTTGTTTGTTGTTTGTTGTTTGTTGTTTGTTGTTTGTTGTTTGTTGTTTGTTGTTTGTTGTTTGTTGTTTGTTGTTTGTTGTTTGTTGTTTGTTGTTTGTTGTTTGTTGTTTGTTGTTTGTTGTTTGTTGTTTGTTGTTTGTTGTTTGTTGTTTGTTGTTTGTTGTTTGTTGTTTGTTGTTTGTTGTTTGTTGTTTGTTGTTTGTTGTTTGTTGTTTGTTGTTTGTTGTTTGTTGTTTGTTGTTTGTTGTTTGTTGTTTGTTGTTTGTTGTTTGTTGTTTGTTGTTTGTTGTTTGTTGTTTGTTGTTTGTTGTTTGTTGTTTGTTGTTTGTTGTTTGTTGTTTGTTGTTTGTTGTTTGTTGTTTGTTGTTTGTTGTTTGTTGTTTGTTGTTTGTTGTTTGTTGTTTGTTGTTTGTTGTTTGTTGTTTGTTGTTTGTTGTTTGTTGTTTGTTGTTTGTTGTTTGTTGTTTGTTGTTTGTTGTTTGTTGTTTGTTGTTTGTTGTTTGTTGTTTGTTGTTTGTTGTTTGTTGTTTGTTGTTTGTTGTTTGTTGTTTGTTGTTTGTTGTTTGTTGTTTGTTGTTTGTTGTTTGTTGTTTGTTGTTTGTTGTTTGTTGTTTGTTGTTTGTTGTTTGTTGTTTGTTGTTTGTTGTTTGTTGTTTGTTGTTTGTTGTTTGTTGTTTGTTGTTTGTTGTTTGTTGTTTGTTGTTTGTTGTTTGTTGTTTGTTGTTTGTTGTTTGTTGTTTGTTGTTTGTTGTTTGTTGTTTGTTGTTTGTTGTTTGTTGTTTGTTGTTTGTTGTTTGTTGTTTGTTGTTTGTTGTTTGTTGTTTGTTGTTTGTTGTTTGTTGTTTGTTGTTTGTTGTTTGTTGTTTGTTGTTTGTTGTTTGTTGTTTGTTGTTTGTTGTTTGTTGTTTGTTGTTTGTTGTTTGTTGTTTGTTGTTTGTTGTTTGTTGTTTGTTGTTTGTTGTTTGTTGTTTGTTGTTTGTTGTTTGTTGTTTGTTGTTTGTTGTTTGTTGTTTGTTGTTTGTTGTTTGTTGTTTGTTGTTTGTTGTTTGTTGTTTGTTGTTTGTTGTTTGTTGTTTGTTGTTTGTTGTTTGTTGTTTGTTGTTTGTTGTTTGTTGTTTGTTGTTTGTTGTTTGTTGTTTGTTGTTTGTTGTTTGTTGTTTGTTGTTTGTTGTTTGTTGTTTGTTGTTTGTTGTTTGTTGTTTGTTGTTTGTTGTTTGTTGTTTGTTGTTTGTTGTTTGTTGTTTGTTGTTTGTTGTTTGTTGTTTGTTGTTTGTTGTTTGTTGTTTGTTGTTTGTTGTTTGTTGTTTGTTGTTTGTTGTTTGTTGTTTGTTGTTTGTTGTTTGTTGTTTGTTGTTTGTTGTTTGTTGTTTGTTGTTTGTTGTTTGTTGTTTGTTGTTTGTTGTTTGTTGTTTGTTGTTTGTTGTTTGTTGTTTGTTGTTTGTTGTTTGTTGTTTGTTGTTTGTTGTTTGTTGTTTGTTGTTTGTTGTTTGTTGTTTGTTGTTTGTTGTTTGTTGTTTGTTGTTTGTTGTTTGTTGTTTGTTGTTTGTTGTTTGTTGTTTGTTGTTTGTTGTTTGTTGTTTGTTGTTTGTTGTTTGTTGTTTGTTGTTTGTTGTTTGTTGTTTGTTGTTTGTTGTTTGTTGTTTGTTGTTTGTTGTTTGTTGTTTGTTGTTTGTTGTTTGTTGTTTGTTGTTTGTTGTTTGTTGTTTGTTGTTTGTTGTTTGTTGTTTGTTGTTTGTTGTTTGTTGTTTGTTGTTTGTTGTTTGTTGTTTGTTGTTTGTTGTTTGTTGTTTGTTGTTTGTTGTTTGTTGTTTGTTGTTTGTTGTTTGTTGTTTGTTGTTTGTTGTTTGTTGTTTGTTGTTTGTTGTTTGTTGTTTGTTGTTTGTTGTTTGTTGTTTGTTGTTTGTTGTTTGTTGTTTGTTGTTTGTTGTTTGTTGTTTGTTGTTTGTTGTTTGTTGTTTGTTGTTTGTTGTTTGTTGTTTGTTGTTTGTTGTTTGTTGTTTGTTGTTTGTTGTTTGTTGTTTGTTGTTTGTTGTTTGTTGTTTGTTGTTTGTTGTTTGTTGTTTGTTGTTTGTTGTTTGTTGTTTGTTGTTTGTTGTTTGTTGTTTGTTGTTTGTTGTTTGTTGTTTGTTGTTTGTTGTTTGTTGTTTGTTGTTTGTTGTTTGTTGTTTGTTGTTTGTTGTTTGTTGTTTGTTGTTCGTTGTTCGTTGTTCGTTGTTTGTTGTTCGTTGTTCGTTGTTCGTTGTTCGTTGTTCGTTGTTCGTTGTTCGTTGTTCGTTGTTCGTTGTTCGTTGTTCGTTGTTCGTTGTTCGTTGTTCGTTGTTCGTTTTTCGTTGTTCGTTGTTCGTTGTTCGTTTTTCGTTGTTCGTTGTTCGTTGTTCGTTGTTCGTTCTTCGTTGTTCGTTCTTCGTTGTTCGTTCTTCGTTGTTCGTTCTTCGTTGTTCGTTCTTCGTTGTTCGTTCTTCGTTGTTCGTTCTTCGTTGTTCGTTCTTCGTTGTTCGTTCTTCGTTGTTCGTTCTTCGTTGTTCGTTCTTCGTTGTTTGTTGTTCGTTGTTCGTTGTTCGTTGTTCGTTGTTCGTTGTTCGTTGTTCGTTGTTCGTTGTTCGTTGTTCGTTGTTCGTTGTTCGTTGTTCGTTGTTCGTTGTTCGTTGTTCGTTGTTCGTTGTTCGTTGTTCGTTGTTCGTTGTTCGTTGTTCGTTGTTCGTTGTTCGTTGTTCGTTGTTCGTTGTTCGTTGTTCGTTGTTCGTTGTTCGTTGTTCGTTGTTCGTTGTTCGTTCTTCGTTGTTCGTTCTTCGTTGTTCGTTCTTCGTTGTTCGTTCTTCGTTGTTCGTTCTTCGTTGTTCGTTCTTCGTTGTTCGTTCTTCGTTGTTCGTTCTTCGTTGTTTGTTGCTTGTTGCTTGTTGTTTGTTCATCGTTGTTTGTTCATCGTTGTTTGTTCTTCGTTGTTTGTTGTTTGTTCTTCGTTGTTTGTTGTTTGTTCTTCGTTGTTTGTTGCTCGTTGCTTGTTGCTCGTTGCTTGTTGTTCGTTGCTGGTTGTTCGTTGCTGGTTGTTCGTTGCTGGTTGTTCGTTGCTGGTTGTTCGTTGCTGGTTGTTCGTTGCTGGTTGTTCGTTGCTGGTTGTTCGTTGCTGGTTGTTCGTTGTTCGTTGTTCGTTGCTGGTTGTTCGTTGTTCGTTGTTCGTTGTTCGTTGTTCGTTGTTCGTTGTTCGTTGTTCGTTGTTCGTTGTTCGTTGTTCGTTGTTCGTTGTTCGTTGTTCGTTGTTCGTTGTTCGTTGTTCGTTGTTCGTTGTTCGTTGTTCGTTGTTCGTTCTTCGTTGTTCGTTCTTCGTTGTTCGTTCTTCGATGTTTGTTCTTCGTTGTTTGTTCTTCGTTCTTCGTTGTTTGTTCTTCGTTGTTTGTTGTTTGTTGTTTGTTCTTCGTTGTTTCTTGTTTGTTCTTCGTTGTTTGTTGTTTGTTCTTCGTTGTTTGTTCTTCGTTGTTTGTTCTTCGTTGTTTGTTCTTCGTTGTTTGTTCTTCGTTGTTTGTTCTTCGTTGTTTGTTCTTCGTTGTTTGTTCTTCGTTGTTTGTTCTTCGTTGTTTGTTCTTCGTTGTTTGTTCTTCGTTGTTTGTTCTTCGTTGTTTGTTCTTCGTTGTTTGTTCTTCGTTGTTTGTTCTTCGTTGTTTGTTCTTCGTTGTTTGTTCTTCGTTGTTTGTTCTTCGTTGTTTGTTCTTCGTTGTTTGTTCTTCGTTGTTTGTTCTTCGTTGTTTGTTCTTCGTTGTTTGTTCTTCGTTGTTTGTTCTTCGTTGTTTGTTCTTCGTTGTTTGTTCTTCTTTGTTTGTTCTTCTTTGTTCGTTCTTCGTTGTTCGTTCTTCGTTGTTCGTTCTTCGTTGTTCGTTCTTCGTTGTTCGTTCTTCGTTGTTCGTTCTTCGTTGTTCGTTCTTCGTTGTTTGTTCTTCGTTGTTTGTTCTTCGTTGTTTGTTGTTTGTTCTTCGTTGTTTGTTGTTTGTTCTTCGTTGTTTGTTGTTTGTTCTTCGTTGTTTGTTGTTTGCTCTTCGTTGTTTGTTGTTTGTTCTTCGTTGTTTGTTGTTTGTTCTTCGTTGTTTGTTGTTTGTTCTTCGTTGTTTGTTGTTTGTTCTTCGTTGTTTGTTGTTTGTTCTTCGTTGTTTGTTGTTTGTTCTTCGTTGTTTGTTGTTTGTTGTTTGTTCTTCGTTGTTTATTGTTTGTTCTTCGTTGTTTGTTGTTTGTTCTTCGCTGTTTGTTGTTTGTTCTTCGTTGTTTGTTGTTTGTTCTTCGTTGTTTGTTGTTTGTTCTTCGTTGTTTGTTGTTTGTTCTTCGTTGTTTGTTGTTTGTTCTTCGTTGTTTGTTGTTTGTTCTTCGTTGTTTGTTGTTTGTTCTTCGTTGTTTGTTGTTTGTTGTTTGTTCTTCGTTGTTTGTTGTTTGTTCTTCGTTGTTTGTTGTTTGTTCTTCGTTGTTTGTTGTTTGTTCTTCGTTGTTTGTTGTTTGTTCTTCGTTGTTTGTTGTTTGTACTTCGTTGTTTGTTGTTTGTTCTTCGTTGTTTGTTGTTTGTTCTTCGTTGTTTGTTCTTCGTTGTTTGTTGTTTGTTCTTCGTTGTTTGTTCTTCGTTGTTTGTTGTTTGTTCTTCGTTGTTTGTTGTTTGTTCTTCGTTGTTTGTTGTTTGTTCTTCGTTGTTCGTTCTTCGTTGTTTGTTGTTTGTTCTTCGTTGTTTGTTGTTTGTTCTTCGTTGTTTGTTGTTTGTTCTTCGTTGTTTGTTGTTTGTTCTTCGTTGTTTGTTCTTTGTTCTTCGTTGTTTGTTGTTTGTTCTTCGTTGTTTGTTGTTTGTTCTTCGTTGTTTGTTGTTTGTTCTTCGTTGTTTGTTGTTTGTTCTTCGTTGTTTGTTGTTTGTTCTTCGTTGTTTGTTGTTTGTTCTTCGTTGTTTGTTGTTTGTTCTTCGTTGTTAGTTGTTTGTTCTTCGCTGTTTGTTGTTTGTTCTTTGTTGTTTGTTGTTTGTACTTCGTTGTTCGTTGTTCGTTGTTCGTTGTTCGTTGTTCGTTGTCCGTTGTTCGTTGTTCGTTGTCCGTTGTTCGTTGTTCGTTGTCCGTTGTCCGTTGTTCGTTGTCCGTTGTTCGTTGTCCGTTGTCCGTTGTTCGTTGTTCGTTGTTCGTTGTCCGTTGTTCGTTGTTCGTTGTTCGTTGTTCGTTGTTCGTTGTTCGTTGTTCGTTGTTCGTTGTTCGTTGTTCGTTGTTCGTTGTTCGTTGTTCGTTGTTCGTTGTTCGTTGTTCGTTGTTTGTTCTTCGTTGTTCGTTGTTTGTTCTTCGTTGTTCGTTGTTTGTTCTTCGTTGTTCGTTGTTTGTTCTTCGTTGTTCGTTGTTTGTTCTTCGTTGTTCGTTGTTTGTTCTTCGTTGTTCGTTGTTTGTTCTTCGTTGTTCGTTGTTTGTTCTTCGTTGTTCGTTGTTTGTTCTTCGTTGTTCGTTGTTTGTTCTTCGTTGTTCTTCGTTGTTTGTTCTTCGTTGTTTGTTCTTCGTTGTTTGTTCTTCGTTGTTTGTTCTTCGTTGTTTGTTCTTCGTTGTTTGTTCTTCGTTGTTTGTTCTTCGTTGTTTGTTCTTCGTTGTTTGTTCTTCGTTGTTTGTTCTTCGTTGTTTGTTCTTCGTGGTTTGTTCTTCGTTGTTTGTTCTTCGTTGTTTGTTCTTCGTTGTTTGTTCTTCGTTGTTTGTTCTTCGTTGTTTGTTCTTCGTTCTTCGTTGTTTGTTCTTCGTTGTTTGTTGTTTGTTCTTCGTTGTTTGTTGTTTGTTCTTCGTTGTTCGTTGTTTGTTCTTCGTTGTTCGTTGTTTGTTCTTCGTTGTTCGTTGTTTGTTCTTCGTTGTTCGTTGTTCGTTCTTCGTTGTTCGTTCTTCGTTGTTCGTTCTTCGTTCTTCGTTGTTCGTTGTTCGTTGTTCGTTGTTCGTTGTTCGTTGTTCGTTGTTCGTTGTTCGTTGTTCGTTGTTCGTTGTTCGTTGTTCGTTCTTCGTTCTTCGTTGTTCGTTGTTCGATGTTCGTTGTTCGTTGTTCGTTGTTCGTTGTTCGTTGTTCGTTGTTCGTTCTTCGTTCTTCGTTCTTCGTTCTTCGTTGTTCGTTCTTCGTTCTTCGTTCTTCGTTCTTCGTTCTTCGTTCTTCGTTGTTCGTTGTTCGTTGTTCGTTGTTCGTTGTTCGTTGTACGTTGTTCGTTCTTCGTTGTTCGTTCTTCGTTGTTCGTTGTTCGTTGTTCGTTGTTTGTTCTTCGTTGTTCGTTGTTTGTTCTTCGTTGTTTGTTCTTCGTTGTTTGTTCTTCGTTCTTCGTTGTTTGTTCTTCGTTCTTCGTTGTTTGTTCTTCGTTCTTCGTTGTTCGTTGTTTGTTCTTCGTTGTTTGTTCTTCGTTCTTCGTTGTTCGTTGTTTGTTCTTTGTTGTTTGTTCTTCGTTGTTTGTTGTTTGTTCTTCGTTGTTTGTTGTTTGTTCTTCGTTGTTCGTTGTTTGTTCTTCGTTGTTCGTTGTTTGTTCTTCGTTGTTCGTTGTTTGTTCTTCGTTGTTCGTTGTTTGTTCTTCGTTGTTTGTTCTTCGTTGTTCGTTGTTTGTTCTTCGTTGTTCGTTGTTTGTTCTTCGTTGTTCGTTGTTTGTTCTTCGTTGTTCGTTGTTTGTTCTTCGTTGTTCGTTGTTCGTTCTTCGTTGTTCGTTGTTTGTTCTTCGTTGTTCGTTGTTTGTTCTTCGTTGTTCGTTGTTTGTTCTTCGTTGTTCGTTGTTTGTTCTTCGTTGTTCGTTGTTTGTTTTTCGTTGTTCGTTGTTTGTTCTTCGTTGTTCGTTGTTTGTTCTTCGTTGTTCGTTGTTTGTTCTTCGTTGTTCGTTGTTTGTTGTTTGTTCTTCGTTGTTTGTTCTTCGTTGTTTGTTCTTCGTTGTTTGTTCTTCGTTGTTTGTTCTTCGTTGTTTGTTTTTCGTTGTTTGTTTTTCGTTGTTTGTTCTTCGTTGTTTGTTCTTCGTTGTTTGTTCTTCGTTGTTTGTTCTTCGTTGTTTGTTCTTCGTTGTTTCTTCTTCGTTGTTTGTTCTTCGTTGTTTGTTCTTCGTTGTTTGTTCTTCGTTGTTTGTTCTTCGTTGTTTGTTCTTCGTTGTTTGTTCTTCGTTGTTTGTTCTTCGTTGTTTGTTCTTCGTTGTTTGTTCTTCGTTGTTTGTTCTTCGTTGTTTGTTCTTCGTTGTTTGTTCTTCGTTGTTTGTTCTTCGTTGTTTGTTCTTCGTTGTTTGTTCTTCGATGTTTGTTCTTCGTTGTTTGTTCTTCGTTGTTTGTTCTTCGTTGTTTGTTCTTCGTTGTTTGTTCTTCGATGTTTGTTCTTCGTTGTTTGTTCTTCGTTGTTTGTTCTTCGTTGTTTGTTCTTCGTTGTTTGTTCTTCGTTCTTCGTTGTTTGTTCTTCGTTCTTCGTTGTTTGTTCTTCGTTGTTTGTTGTTTGTTCTTCGTTGTTTGTTGTTTGTTCTTCGTTGTTTGTTGTTTGTTCTTCGTTGTTTGTTGTTTGTTGTTTGTTGTTTGTTGTTTGTTGTTTGTTGTTTGTTGTTTGTTGTTTGTTGTTTGTTGTTTGTTGTTTGTTGTTTGTTGTTTGTTGTTTGTTGTTTGTTGTTTGTTGTTTGTTGTTTGTTGTTTGTTGTTTGTTGTTTGTTGTTTGTTGTTTGTTGTTTGTTGTTTGTTGTTTGTTGTTTGTTGTTTGTTGTTCGTTGTTCGTTGTTCGTTGTTCGTTGTTCGTTGTTCGTTGTTCGTTGTTCGTTGTTCGTTGTTCGTTGTTCGTTGTTCGTTGTTTGTTGTTTGTTGTTTGTTGTTTGTTGTTTGTTGTTTGTTGTTTGTTGTTTGTTGTTTGTTGTTTGTTGTTTGTTGTTTGTTGTTTGTTGTTTGTTGTTCGTTGTTCGTTGTTTGTTGTTTGTTGTTCGTTGTTCGTTGTTCGTTGTTTGTTGTTTGTTGTTTGTTGTTTGTTGTTTGTTGTTTGTTGTTTGTTGTTTGTTGTTTGTTGTTTGTTGTTTGTTGTTTGTTGTTTGTTGTTTGTTGTTTGTTGTTTGTTGTTTGTTGTTTGTTGTTTGTTGTTTGTTGTTTGTTGTTTGTTGTTTGTTGTTTGTTGTTTGTTGTTTGTTGTTTGTTGTTTGTTGTTTGTTGTTTGTTGTTTGTTGTTTGTTGTTTGTTGTTTGTTGTTTGTTGTTTGTTGTTTGTTGTTTGTTGTTTGTTGTTTGTTGTTTGTTGTTTGTTGTTTGTTGTTTGTTGTTTGTTGTTTGTTGTTTGTTGTTTGTTGTTTGTTGTTTGTTGTTTGTTGTTTGTTGTTTGTTGTTTGTTGTTTGTTGTTTGTTGTTTGTTGTTTGTTGTTTGTTGTTTGTTGTTTGTTGTTTGTTGTTTGTTGTTTGTTGTTTGTTGTTTGTTGTTTGTTGTTTGTTGTTTGTTGTTTGTTGTTTGTTGTTTGTTGTTTGTTGTTTGTTGTTTGTTGTTTGTTGTTTGTTGTTTGTTGTTTGTTGTTTGTTGTTTGTTGTTTGTTGTTTGTTGTTTGTTGTTTGTTGTTTGTTGTTTGTTGTTTGTTGTTTGTTGTTTGTTGTTTGTTGTTTGTTGTTTGTTGTTTGTTGTTTGTTGTTTGTTGTTTGTTGTTTGTTGTTTGTTGTTTGTTGTTTGTTGTATGTTGTTTGTTGTTTGTTGTTTGTTGTTTGTTGTTTGTTGTTTGTTGTTCGTTGTTCGTTCTTCGTTGTTCGTTGTTCGTTCTTCGTTGTTCGTTCTTCGTTGTTCGTTGTTCGTTCTTCGTTGTTCGTTGTTCGTTCTTCGTTGTTCGTTGTTCGTTCTTCGTTGTTCGTTGTTCGTTCTTCGTTGTTCGTTGTTCGTTGTTCGTTCTTCGTTGTTCGTTGTTCGTTCTTCGTTGTTCGTTGTTCGTTCTTCGTTCTTCGTTGTTCGTTCTTCGTTCTTCGTTGTTCGTTCTTCGTTGTTCGTTGTTCGTTGTTCGTTGTTCGTTGTTCGTTCTTCGTTGTTCGTTCTTCGTTCTTCGTTGTTCGTTCTTCGTTGTTCGTTGTTCGTTCTTCGTTGTTCGTTGTTCGTTCTTCGTTGTTCGTTGTTCGTTGTTCGTTCTTCGTTGTTCGTTGTTCGTTCTTCGTTGTTCGTTGTTCGTTCTTCGTTCTTCGTTGTTCGTTCTTCGTTGTTCGTTGTTCGTTGTTCGTTGTTCGTTGTTCGTTCTTCGTTGTTCGTTCTTCGTTCTTCGTTGTTCGTTCTTCGTTGTTCGTTCTTCGTTGTTCGTTCTTCGTTCTTCGTTGTTCGTTCTTCGTTGTTCGTTGTTCGTTGTTCGTTGTTCGTTGTTCGTTGTTCGTTGTTCGTTGTTCGTTGTTCGTTGTTCGTTGTTCGTTCTTCGTTGTTTGTTCTTCGTTGTTTGTTCTTCGTTGTTTGTTCTTCGTTGTTTGTTCTTCGTTGTTTGTTGTTTGTTCTTCGTTGTTTGTTGTTTGTTCTTCGTTGTTTGTTGTTTGTTCTTCGTTGTTCGTTGTTTGTTCTTCGTTGTTCGTTGTTTGTTCTTCGTTGTTCGTTGTTCGTTGTTCGTTGTTCGTTGTTCGTTGTCCGTTGTTCGTTGTTCGTTGTCCGTTGTTCGTTGTTCGTTGTCCGTTGTTCGTTGTTCGTTGTCCGTTGTCCGTTGTTCGTTGTCCGTTGTCCGTTGTTCGTTGTTCGTTGTCCGTTGTTCGTTGTTCGTTGTCCGTTGTTCGTTGTTCGTTGTTCGTTGTCCGTTGTTCGTTGTTCGTTGTTCGTTGTTCGTTGTTCGTTGTTCGTTGTTCGTTGTTCGTTGTTCGTTGTTCGTTGTTCGTTGTTCGTTGTTCGTTGTTCGTTGTTCGTTGTTCGTTGTTCGTTGTTCGTTGTTCGTTGTTCGTTGTTCGTTGTTCGTTGTTCGTTGTTCGTTGTTCGTTGTTCGTTGTTCGTTGTTCGTTGTTCGTTGTTCGTTCTTCGTTGTTCGTTCTTCGTTGTTCGTTCTTCGTTGTTCGTTGTTCGTTCTTCGTTGTTCGTTCTTCGTTCTTCGTTGTTCGTTGTTCGTTGTTCGTTGTTCGTTGTTCGTTGTTCGTTGTTCGTTGTTCGTTCTTCGTTCTTCGTTGTTCGTTGTTCGATGTTCGTTGTTCGTTGTTCGTTGTTCGTTGTTCGTTGTTCGTTCTTCGTTCTTCGTTCTTCGTTCTTCGTTCTTCGTTCTTCGTTCTTCGTTCTTCGTTCTTCGTTCTTCGTTCTTCGTTCTTCGTTCTTCGTTGTTCGTTGTTCGTTGTTCGTTGTTCGTTGTTCGTTGTTCGTTGTTCGTTGTACGTTGTTCGTTCTTCGTTGTTCGTTCTTCGTTGTTCGTTGTTCGTTGTTCGTTGTTTGTTCTTCGTTGTTCGTTGTTTGTTCTTCGTTGTTTGTTCTTCGTTGTTTGTTCTTCGTTCTTCGTTGTTTGTTCTTCGTTCTTCGTTGTTTGTTCTTCGTTCTTCGTTGTTCGTTGTTTGTTCTTCGTTGTTTGTTCTTCGTTCTTCGTTGTTCGTTGTTTGTTCTTTGTTGTTTGTTCTTCGTTGTTTGTTGTTTGTTCTTCGTTGTTCGTTGTTTGTTCTTCGTTGTTCGTTGTTTGTTCTTCGTTGTTCGTTGTTTGTTCTTCGTTGTTCGTTGTTTGTTCTTCGTTGTTTGTTCTTCGTTGTTCGTTGTTTGTTCTTCGTTGTTCGTTGTTTGTTCTTCGTTGTTCGTTGTTTGTTCTTCGTTGTTCGTTGTTTGTTCTTCGTTGTTCGTTGTTCGTTCTTCGTTGTTCGTTGTTTGTTCTTCGTTGTTCGTTGTTTGTTCTTCGTTGTTCGTTGTTTGTTCTTCGTTGTTCGTTGTTTGTTTTTCGTTGTTCGTTGTTTGTTCTTCGTTGTTCGTTGTTTGTTCTTCGTTGTTCGTTGTTTGTTGTTTGTTCTTCGTTGTTTGTTCTTCGTTGTTTGTTCTTCGTTGTTTGCTCTTCGTTGTTTGTTCTTCGTTGTTTGTTTTTCGTTGTTTGTTTTTCGTTGTTTGTTCTTCGTTGTTTGTTCTTCGTTGTTTGTTCTTCGTTGTTTGTTCTTCGTTGTTTGTTCTTCGTTGTTTGTTCTTCGTTGTTTGTTCTTCGTTGTTTGTTCTTCGTTGTTTGTTCTTCGTTGTTTGTTCTTCGTTGTTTGTTCTTCGTTGTTTGTTCTTCGTTGTTTGTTCTTCGTTGTTTGTTCTTCGTTGTTTGTTCTTCGTTGTTTGTTCTTCGTTGTTTGTTCTTCGTTGTTTGTTCTTCGTTGTTTGTTCTTCGATGTTTGTTCTTCGTTGTTTGTTCTTCGTTGTTTGTTCTTCGTTGTTTGTTCTTCGTTGTTTGTTCTTCGATGTTTGTTCTTCGTTGTTTGTTCTTCGTTGTTTGTTCTTCGTTGTTTGTTCTTCGTTGTTCGTTCTTCGTTCTTCGTTGTTCGTTGTTCGTTGTTCGTTGTTCGTTGTTCGTTGTTCGTTGTTCGTTGTTCGTTCTTCGTTCTTCGTTGTTCGTTGTTCGTTGTTCGTTGTTCGTTGTTCGTTGTTCGTTGTTCGTTGTTCGTTCTTCGTTGTTCGTTCTTCGTTGTTCGTTCTTCGTTGTTCGTTGTTCGTTCTTCGTTGTTCGTTCTTCGTTCTTCGTTGTTCGTTGTTCGTTGTTCGTTGTTCGTTGTTCGTTGTTCGTTGTTCGTTGTTCGTTCTTCGTTCTTCGTTGTTCGTTGTTCGATGTTCGTTGTTCGTTGTTCGTTGTTCGTTGTTCGTTGTTCGTTCTTCGTTCTTCGTTCTTCGTTCTTCGTTCTTCGTTCTTCGTTCTTCGTTCTTCGTTCTTCGTTCTTCGTTCTTCGTTCTTCGTTGTTCGTTGTTCGTTGTTCGTTGTTCGTTGTTCGTTGTTCGTTGTTCGTTGTACGTTGTTCGTTCTTCGTTGTTCGTTCTTCGTTGTTCGTTGTTCGTTGTTCGTTGTTTGTTCTTCGTTGTTCGTTGTTTGTTCTTCGTTGTTTGTTCTTCGTTGTTTGTTCTTCGTTCTTCGTTGTTTGTTCTTCGTTCTTCGTTGTTCGTTGTTTGTTCTTCGTTGTTCGTTGTTTGTTCTTCGTTGTTTGTTCTTCGTTCTTCGTTGTTCGTTCTTCGTTGTTTGTTGTTTGTTCTTCGTTGTTCGTTGTTTGTTCTTCGTTGTTCGTTGTTTGTTCTTCGTTGTTCGTTGTTTGTTCTTCGTTGTTCGTTGTTTGTTCTTCGTTGTTTGTTCTTCGTTGTTCGTTGTTTGTTCTTCGTTGTTCGTTGTTTGTTCTTCGTTGTTCGTTGTTTGTTCTTCGTTGTTCGTTGTTTGTTCTTCGTTGTTCGTTGTTCGTTCTTCGTTGTTCGTTGTTTGTTCTTCGTTGTTCGTTGTTTGTTCTTCGTTGTTCGTTGTTTGTTCTTCGTTGTTCGTTGTTTGTTTTTCGTTGTTCGTTGTTTGTTCTTCGTTGTTCGTTGTTTGTTCTTCGTTGTTCGTTGTTTGTTGTTTGTTCTTCGTTGTTTGTTCTTCGTTGTTTGTTCTTCGTTGTTTGTTCTTCGTTGTTTGTTCTTCGTTGTTTGTTTTTCGTTGTTTGTTTTTCGTTGTTTGTTCTTCGTTGTTTGTTCTTCGTTGTTTGTTCTTCGTTGTTTGTTCTTCGTTGTTTGTTCTTCGTTGTTTGTTCTTCGTTGTTTGTTCTTCGTTGTTTGTTCTTCGTTGTTTGTTCTTCGTTGTTTGTTCTTCGTTGTTTGTTCTTCGTTGTTTGTTCTTCGTTGTTTGTTCTTCGTTGTTTGTTCTTCGATGTTTGTTCTTCGTTGTTTGTTCTTCGTTGTTTGTTCTTCGTTGTTTGTTCTTCGTTGTTTGTTCTTCGATGTTTGTTCTTCGTTGTTTGTTCTTCGTTGTTTGTTCTTCGTTCTTCGTTCTTCGTTGTTTGTTCTTCGTTCTTCGTTGTTCGTTCTTCGTTGTTTGTTCTTCGTTCTTCGTTGTTTGTTCTTCGTTCTTCGTTGTTTGTTCTTCGTTCTTCGTTGTTTGTTCTTCGTTGTTTGTTGTTTGTTCTTCGTTGTTTGTTGTTTGTTCTTCGTTCTTCGTTGTTTGTTCTTCGTTGTTTGTTGTTTGTTCTTCGTTGTTTGTTGTTTGTTCTTCGTTGTTTGTTGTTTGTTGTTTGTTGTTTGTTGTTTGTTGTTTGTTGTTTGTTGTTTGTTGTTTGTTGTTTGTTGTTTGTTGTTTGTTGTTTGTTGTTTGTTGTTTGTTGTTTGTTGTTCGTTGTTCGTTGTTCGTTGTTCGTTGTTCGTTGTTCGTTGTTCGTTGTTCGTTGTTCGTTGTTCGTTGTTCGTTGTTCGTTGTTCGTTGTTCGTTGTTCGTTGTTCGTTGTTCGTTGTTCGTTGTTGGTTGTTCGTTGTTCGTTGTTGGTTGTTCGTTGTTGGTTGTTCGTTGTTGGTTGTTCGTTGTTCGTTGTTGGTTGTTCGTTGTTCGTTGTTCGTTGTTCGTTGTTCGTTGTTCGTTGTTCGTTGTTCGTTGTTCGTTGTTCGTTGTTCGTTGTTCGTTGTTCGTTGTTCGTTGTTCGTTGTTCGTTGTTCGTTGTTCGTTGTTTGTTGTTCGTTGTTCGTTGTTTGTTGTTCGTTGTTCGTTGTTTGTTGTTTGTTGTTCGTTGTTCGTTGTTCGTTGTTTGTTTTTCGTTGTTCGTTGTTTGTTCTTCGTTGTTCGTTGTTTGTTCTTCGTTGTTCGTTGTTTGTTGTTTGTTCTTCGTTGTTTGTTCTTCGTTGTTTGTTCTTCGTTGTTTGTTCTTCGTTGTTTGTTGTTTGTTCTTCGTTCTTCGTTGTTTGTTCTTCGTTGTTTGTTGTTTGTTCTTCGTTGTTTGTTGTTTGTTCTTCGTTGTTTGTTGTTTGTTGTTTGTTGTTTGTTGTTTGTTGTTTGTTGTTTGTTGTTTGTTGTTTGTTGTTTGTTGTTTGTTGTTTGTTGTTTGTTGTTTGTTGTTTGTTGTTTGTTGTTCGTTGTTCGTTGTTCGTTGTTCGTTGTTCGTTGTTCGTTGTTCGTTGTTTGTTTTTCGTTGTTCGTTGTTTGTTCTTCGTTGTTCGTTGTTTGTTCTTCGTTGTTCGTTGTTTGTTGTTTGTTCTTCGTTGTTTGTTCTTCGTTGTTTGTTCTTCGTTGTTTGTTCTTCGTTGTTTGTTCTTCGTTGTTTGTTTTTCGTTGTTTGTTTTTCGTTGTTTGTTCTTCGTTGTTTGTTCTTCGTTGTTTGTTCTTCGTTGTTTGTTCTTCGTTGTTTGTTCTTCGTTGTTTGTTCTTCGTTGTTTGTTCTTCGTTGTTTGTTCTTCGTTGTTTGTTCTTCGTTGTTTGTTCTTCGTTGTTTGTTCTTCGTTGTTTGTTCTTCGTTGTTTGTTCTTCGTTGTTTGTTCTTCGTTGTTTGTTCTTCGTTGTTTGTTCTTCGTTGTTTGTTCTTCGTTGTTTGTTCTTCGATGTTTGTTCTTCGTTGTTTGTTCTTCGTTGTTTGTTCTTCGTTGTTTGTTCTTCGTTGTTTGTTCTTCGATGTTTGTTCTTCGTTGTTTGTTCTTCGTTGTTTGTTCTTCGTTGTTTGTTCTTCGTTGTTTGTTCTTCGTTCTTCGTTGTTTGTTCTTCGTTCTTCGTTGTTTGTTCTTCGTTCTTCGTTGTTTGTTCTTCGTTCTTCGTTGTTTGTTCTTCGTTGTTTGTTGTTTGTTCTTCGTTGTTTGTTGTTTGTTCTTCGTTGTTTGTTGTTTGTTCTTCGTTCTTCGTTGTTTGTTCTTCGTTGTTTGTTGTTTGTTCTTCGTTGTTTGTTGTTTGTTCTTCGTTGTTTGTTGTTTGTTGTTTGTTGTTTGTTGTTTGTTGTTTGTTGTTTGTTGTTTGTTGTTTGTTGTTTGTTGTTTGTTGTTTGTTGTTTGTTGTTTGTTGTTTGTTGTTTGTTGTTCGTTGTTCGTTGTTCGTTGTTCGTTGTTCGTTGTTCGTTGTTCGTTGTTCGTTGTTCGTTGTTCGTTGTTCGTTGTTCGTTGTTCGTTGTTCGTTGTTCGTTGTTGGTTGTTCGTTGTTCGTTGTTGGTTGTTCGTTGTTGGTTGTTCGTTGTTGGTTGTTCGTTGTTCGTTGTTGGTTGTTCGTTGTTCGTTGTTCGTTGTTCGTTGTTCGTTGTTCGTTGTTCGTTGTTCGTTGTTCGTTGTTCGTTGTTCGTTGTTCGTTGTTCGTTGTTCGTTGTTCGTTGTTCGTTGTTCGTTGTTCGTTGTTCGTTGTTTGTTGTTCGTTGTTCGTTGTTTGTTGTTCGTTGTTCGTTGTTTGTTGTTTGTTGTTCGTTGTTCGTTGTTCGTTGTTCGTTGTTCGTTGTTTGTTGTTTGTTGTTCGTTGTTCGTTGTTCGTTGTTCGTTGTTCGTTGTTCGTTGTTCGTTGTTCGTTGTTCGTTGTTCGTTGTTCGTTGTTTGTTGTTTGTTGTTTGTTGTTTGTTGTTTGTTGTTTGTTGTTTGTTGTTTGTTGTTTGTTGTTTGTTGTTTGTTGTTTGTTGTTTGTTGTTTGTTGTTTGTTGTTTGTTGTTTGTTGTTTGTTGTTTGTTGTTTGTTGTTTGTTGTTTGTTGTTTGTTGTTTGTTGTTTGTTGTTTGTTGTTTGTTGTTTGTTGTTTGTTGTTTGTTGTTTGTTGTTTGTTGTTTGTTGTTTGTTGTTTGTTGTTTGTTGTTTGTTGTTTGTTGTTTGTTGTTTGTTGTTTGTTGTTTGTTGTTTGTTGTTTGTTGTTTGTTGTTTGTTGTTTGTTGTTTGTTGTTTGTTGTTTGTTGTTTGTTGTTTGTTGTTTGTTGTTTGTTGTTTGTTGTTTGTTGTTTGTTGTTTGTTGTTTGTTGTTTGTTGTTTGTTGTTTGTTGTTTGTTGTTTGTTGTTTGTTGTTTGTTGTTTGTTGTTTGTTGTTTGTTGTTTGTTGTTTGTTGTTTGTTGTTTGTTGTTTGTTGTTTGTTGTTTGTTGTTTGTTGTTTGTTGTTTGTTGTTTGTTGTTTGTTGTTTGTTGTTTGTTGTTTGTTGTTTGTTGTTTGTTGTTTGTTGTTTGTTGTTTGTTGTTTGTTGTTTGTTGTTTGTTGTTTGTTGTTTGTTGTTTGTTGTTTGTTGTTTGTTGTTTGTTGTTTGTTGTTTGTTGTTTGTTGTTTGTTGTTTGTTGTTTGTTGTTTGTTGTTTGTTGTTTGTTGTTTGTTGTTTGTTGTTTGTTGTTTGTTGTTTGTTGTTTGTTGTTTGTTGTTTGTTGTTTGTTGTTTGTTGTTTGTTGTTTGTTGTTTGTTGTTTGTTGTTTGTTGTTTGTTGTTTGTTGTTTGTTGTTTGTTGTTTGTTGTTTGTTGTTTGTTGTTTGTTGTTTGTTGTTTGTTGTTTGTTGTTTGTTGTTTGTTGTTTGTTGTTTGTTGTTTGTTGTTTGTTGTTTGTTGTTTGTTGTTTGTTGTTTGTTGTTTGTTGTTTGTTGTTTGTTGTTTGTTGTTTGTTGTTTGTTGTTTGTTGTTTGTTGTTTGTTGTTTGTTGTTTGTTGTTTGTTGTTTGTTGTTTGTTGTTTGTTGTTTGTTGTTTGTTGTTTGTTGTTTGTTGTTTGTTGTTTGTTGTTTGTTGTTTGTTGTTTGTTGTTTGTTGTTTGTTGTTTGTTGTTTGTTGTTTGTTGTTTGTTGTTTGTTGTTTGTTGTTTGTTGTTTGTTGTTTGTTGTTTGTTGTTTGTTGTTTGTTGTTTGTTGTTTGTTGTTTGTTGTTTGTTGTTTGTTGTTTGTTGTTTGTTGTTTGTTGTTTGTTGTTTGTTGTTTGTTGTTTGTTGTTTGTTGTTTGTTGTTTGTTGTTTGTTGTTTGTTGTTTGTTGTTTGTTGTTTGTTGTTTGTTGTTTGTTGTTTGTTGTTTGTTGTTTGTTGTTTGTTGTTTGTTGTTTGTTGTTTGTTGTTTGTTGTTTGTTGTTTGTTGTTTGTTGTTTGTTGTTTGTTGTTTGTTGTTTGTTGTTTGTTGTTTGTTGTTTGTTGTTTGTTGTTTGTTGTTTGTTGTTTGTTGTTTGTTGTTTGTTGTTTGTTGTTTGTTGTTTGTTGTTTGTTGTTTGTTGTTTGTTGTTTGTTGTTTGTTGTTTGTTGTTTGTTGTTTGTTGTTTGTTGTTTGTTGTTTGTTGTTTGTTGTTTGTTGTTTGTTGTTTGTTGTTTGTTGTTTGTTGTTTGTTGTTTGTTGTTTGTTGTTTGTTGTTTGTTGTTTGTTGTTTGTTGTTTGTTGTTTGTTGTTTGTTGTTTGTTGTTTGTTGTTTGTTGTTTGTTGTTTGTTGTTTGTTGTTTGTTGTTTGTTGTTTGTTGTTTGTTGTTTGTTGTTTGTTGTTTGTTGTTTGTTGTTTGTTGTTTGTTGTTTGTTGTTTGTTGTTTGTTGTTTGTTGTTTGTTGTTTGTTGTTTGTTGTTTGTTGTTTGTTGTTTGTTGTTTGTTGTTTGTTGTTTGTTGTTTGTTGTTTGTTGTTTGTTGTTTGTTGTTTGTTGTTTGTTGTTTGTTGTTTGTTGTTTGTTGTTTGTTGTTTGTTGTTTGTTGTTTGTTGTTTGTTGTTTGTTGTTTGTTGTTTGTTGTTTGTTGTTTGTTGTTTGTTGTTTGTTGTTTGTTGTTTGTTGTTTGTTGTTTGTTGTTTGTTGTTTGTTGTTTGTTGTTTGTTGTTTGTTGTTTGTTGTTTGTTGTTTGTTGTTTGTTGTTTGTTGTTTGTTGTTTGTTGTTTGTTGTTTGTTGTTTGTTGTTTGTTGTTTGTTGTTTGTTGTTTGTTGTTTGTTGTTTGTTGTTTGTTGTTTGTTGTTTGTTGTTTGTTGTTTGTTGTTTGTTGTTTGTTGTTTGTTGTTTGTTGTTTGTTGTTTGTTGTTTGTTGTTTGTTGTTTGTTGTTTGTTGTTTGTTGTCTGTTGTTTGTTGTTTGTTGTTTGTTGTTTGTTGTTTGTTGTTTGTTGTTTGTTGTTTGTTGTTTGTTGTTTGTTGTTTGTTGTTCGTTGTTCGTTGTTTGTTGTTCGTTGTTCGTTGTTTGTTGTTCGTTGTTCGTTGTTTGTTGTTCGTTGTTCGTTGTTTGTTGTTCGTTGTTCGTTGTTTGTTGTTCGTTGTTCGTTGTTTGTTGTTCGTTGTTTGTTGTTTGTTGTTCGTTGTTTGTTGTTTGTTGTTCGTTGTTTGTTGTTTGTTGTTCGTTGCTTGTTGTTTGTTGTTCGTTGCTTGTTGTTTGTTCTTCGTTGCTTGTTGTTTGTTCTTCGTTGCTTGTTGTTTGTTCTTCGTTGCTTGTTGTTTGTTCTTCGTTGCTTGTTGTTTGTTCTTCGTTGCTTGTTGTTTGTTCTTCGTTGCTTGTTGTTTGTTCTTCGTTGCTTGTTGTTTGTTCTTCGTTGCTTGTTGTTTGTTCTTCGTTGCTTGTTGTTTGTTCTTCGTTGCTTGTTGTTTGTTCTTCGTTGCTTGTTGTTTGTTCTTCGTTGCTTGTTGTTTGTTCTTCGTTGCTTGTTGTTTGTTCTTCGTTGCTTGTTGTTTGTTCTTCGTTGCTTGTTGTTTGTTCTTCGTTGCTTGTTGTTTGTTCTTCGTTGCTTGTTGTTTGTTCTTCGTTGCTTGTTGTTTGTTCTTCGTTGCTTGTTGTTTGTTCTTCGTTGCTTGTTGTTTGTTCTTCGTTGCTTGTTGTTTGTTCTTCGTTGCTTGTTGTTTGTTCTTCGTTGCTTGTTGTTTGTTCTTCGTTGCTTGTTGTTTGTTCTTCGTTGCTTGTTGTTTGTTCTTCGTTGCTTGTTGTTTGTTCTTCGTTGCTTGTTGTTTGTTCTTCGTTGCTTGTTGTTTGTTCTTCGTTGCTTGTGGTTTGTTCTTCGTTGCTTGTTGTTTGTTCTTCGTTGCTTGTTGTTTGTTCTTCGTTGCTTGTTGTTTGTTCTTCGTTGCTTGTTGTTTGTTCTTCGTTGCTTGTTGTTTGTTCTTCGTTGCTTGTTGTTTGTTCTTCGTTGCTTGTTGTTTGTTCTTCGTTGCTTGTTGTTTGTTCTTCGTTGCTTGTTGTTTGTTCTTCGTTGCTTGTTGTTTGTTCTTCGTTGCTTGTTGTTTGTTCTTCGTTGCTTGTTGTTTGTTCTTCGTTGCTTGTTGTTTGTTCTTCGTTGCTTGTTGTTTGTTCTTCGTTGCTTGTTGTTTGTTCTTCGTTGCTTGTTGTTTGTTCTTCGTTGCTTGTTGTTTGTTCTTCGTTGCTTGTTGTTTGTTCTTCGTTGCTTGTTGTTTGTTCTTCGTTGCTTGTTGTTTGTTCTTCGTTGCTTGTTGTTTGTTCTTCGTTGCTTGTTGTTTGTTCTTCGTTGCTTGTTGTTTGTTCTTCGTTGTTTGTTGTTTGCTCTTCGTTGTTTGTTGTTTGCTCTCCGTTGTTTGTTGTTTGCTCTCCGTTGTTTGTTGTTTGTTCTTCGTTGTTTGTTGTTTGTTCTTCGTTGTTCGTTCTTCGTTGTTCGTTGTTCGTTCTTCGTTGTTCGTTCTTCGTTCTTCGTTGTTCGTTGTTCGTTCTTCGTTGTTCGTTCTTCGTTGTTCGTTGTTCGTTGTTCGTTGTTCGTTGTTCGTTGTTCGTTGTTCGTTGTTCGTTCTTCGTTCTTCGTTGTTCGTTGTTCGTTCTTCGTTGTTCGTTGTTCGTTCTTCGTTGTTCGTTGTTCGTTCTTCGTTGTTCGTTGTTCGTTCTTCGTTGTTCGTTGTTCGTTCTTCGTTGTTCGTTGTTCGTTGTTCGTTCTTCGTTGTTCGTTGTTCGTTCTTCGTTCTTCGTTGTTCGTTCTTCGTTGTTCGTTCTTCGTTGTTCGTTCTTCGTTGTTCGTTCTTCGTTGTTCGTTCTTCGTTCTTCGTTGTTCG
This sequence comes from Megalopta genalis, assembly GCF_051020955.1. Taxonomy (NCBI): domain Eukaryota; kingdom Metazoa; phylum Arthropoda; class Insecta; order Hymenoptera; family Halictidae; genus Megalopta; species Megalopta genalis. Next base: position 43,749 of record NW_027476724.1, on the reverse strand, counting down.
TTGTTCGTTCTTCGTTGTTCGTTGTTCGTTCTTCGTTGTTCGTTGTTCGTTCTTCGTTGTTCGTTGTTCGTTGTTCGTTCTTCGTTGTTCGTTCTTCGTTGTTCGTTCTTCGTTGTTCGTTCTTCGTTGTTCGTTCTTCGTTCTTCGTTGTTCGTTCTTCGTTCTTCGTTGTTCGTTCTTCGTTCTTCGTTCTTCGTTGTTCGTTCTTCGTTGTTCGTTCTTCGTTCTTCGTTGTTCGTTCTTCGTTCTTCGTTGTTCGTTCTTCGTTGTTCGTTCTTCGTTGTTCGTTGTTCGTTGTTCGTTGTTCGTTGTTCGTTGTTCGTTGTTCGTTGTTCGTTGTTCGTTGTTCGTTGTTCGTTGTTCGTTGTTCGTTGTTCGTTGTTCGTTGTTCGTTGTTCGTTGTTCGTTGTTCGTTGTTCGTTGTTCGTTGTTCGTTGTTCGTTGTTCGTTGTTCGTTGTTCGTTGTTCGTTGTTCGTTGTTCGTTGTTCGTTGTTCGTTGTTCGTTGTTCGTTGTTCGTTGTTCGTTGTTCGTTGTTCGTTGTTCGTTGTTCGTTGTTCGTTGTTCGTTGTTCGTTGTTCGTTGTTCGTTGTTCGTTGTTCGTTGTTCGTTGTTCGTTGTTCGTTGTTCGTGGTTCGTTGTTCGTTGTTCGTTGTTCGTTGTTCGTTGTTCGTTGTTCGTTCTTCGTTCTTCGTTCTTCGTTGTTCGTTCTTCGTTGTTCGTTCTTCGTTGTTCGTTCTTCGTTGTTCGTTCTTCGTTGTTCGTTCTTCGTTGTTCGTTGTTCGTTCTTCGTTGTTCGTTCTTCGTTCTTCGTTGTTCGTTCTTCGTTCTTCGTTGTTCGTTCTTCGTTGTTCGTTCTTCGTTTTCGTTCTTCGTTGTTCGTTCTTCGTTCTTCGTTGTTCGTACTTCGTTCTTCGTTCTTCGTTCTTCGTTGTTCGTTCTTCGTTGTTCGTTCTTCGTTGTTCGTTGTTCGTTCTTCGTTGTTCGTTGTTCGTTCTTCGTTGTTCGTTGTTCGTTGTTCGTTGTTCGTTGATCGTTGTTCGTTGTTCGTTGTTCGTTGTTCGTTGTTCGTTGTTCGTTGTTCGTTGTTCGTTGTTCGTTGTTCGTTGTTCGTTGTTCGTTGTTCGTTGTTCGTTGTTCGTTGTTCGTTGTTCGTTGTTCGTTGTTCGTTGTTCGTTGTTCGTTGTTCGTTCTTCGTTGTTCGTTCTTCGTTGTTCGTTCTTCGTTGTTCGTTCTTCGTTGTTCGTTCTTCGTTGTTCGTTCTTCGTTGTTCGTTCTTCGTTGTTCGTTCTTCGTTGTTCGTTCTTCGTTGTTCGTTCTTCGTTGTTCGTTGTTCGTTGTTCGTTGTTCGTTGTTCGTTCTTCGTTGTTCGTTCTTCGTTGTTCGTTGTTCGTTCTTCGTTGTTCGTTGTTCGTTGTTCGTTCTTCGTTGTTCGTTCTTCGTTCTTCGTTGTTCGTTGTTCGTTCTTCGTTGTTCGTTCTTCGTTGTTCGTTCTTCGTTGTTCGTTCTTCGTTGTTCGTTCTTCGTTCTTCGTTGTTCGTTCTTCGTTGTTCGTTCTTCGTTGTTCGTTGTTCGTTGTTCGTTGTTCGTTGTTCGTTCTTCGTTGTTCGTTGTTCGTTCTTCGTTGTTCGTTCTTCGTTGTTCGTTCTTCGTTGTTCGTTGTTCGTTGTTCGTTCTTCGTTCTTCGTTGTTCGTTCTTCGTTGTTCGTTGTTCGTTCTTCGTTGTTCGTTCTTCGTTGTTCGTTGTTCGTTCTTCGTTCTTCGTTGTTCGTTCTTCGTTCTTCGTTGATCGTTCTTCGTTGATCGTTCTTCGTTGTTCGTTGTTCGTTCTTCGTTGTTCGTTGTTCGTTCTTCGTTGTTCGTTCTTCGTTCTTCGTTGTTCGTTCTTCGTTGTTCGTTCTTCGTTGTTCGTTGTTCGTTCTTCGTTGTTCGTTGTTCGTTCTTCGTTGTTCGTTGTTCGTTCTTCGTTGTTCGTTCTTCGTTGTTCGTTCTTCGTTGTTCGTTCTTCGTTCTTCGTTCTTCGTTCTTCGTTCTTCGTTCTTCGTTGTTCGTTCTTCGTTCTTCGTTGTTCGTTGTTCGTTGTTCGTTGTTCGTTGTTCGTTGTTCGTTGTTCGTTGTTCGTTGTTCGTTGTTCGTTGTTCGTTGTTCGTTGTTCGTTGTTCGTTGTTCGTTGTTCGTTGTTCGTTGTTCGTTGTTCGTTGTTCGTTGTTCGTTGTTCGTTGTTCGTTGTTCGTTGTTCGTTGTTCGTTGTTCGTTGTTCGTTGTTCGTTGTTCGTTGATCGTTGTTCGTTGTTCGTGGTTCGTTGTTCGTGGTTCGTTGTTCGTGGTTCGTTGTTCGTTGTTCGTTGTTCGTTCTTCGTTGTTCGTTCTTCGTTGTTCGTGCTTCGTTGTTCGTTCTTCGTTGTTCGTTCTTCGTTGTTCGTTCTTCGTTGTTCGTTCTTCGTTCTTCGTTGTTCGTTCTTCGTTGTTCGTTCTTCGTTGTTCGTTCTTCGTTTTTCGTTCTTCGTTGTTCGTTCTTCGTTGTTCGTTCTTCGTTGTTCGTTCTTCGTTGTTCGTTCTTCGTTGTTCGTCCTTCGTTGTTCGTTCTTCGTTGTTCGTTCTTCGTTGTTCGTTCTTCGTTGTTCGTTCTTCGTTGTTCGTTCTTCGTTGTTCGTTCTTCGTTGTTCGTTCTTCGTTGTTCGTTCTTCGTTGTTCGTTCTTCGTTGTTCGTTCTTCGTTGTTCGTTCTTCGTTGTTCGTTCTTCGTTGTTCGTTCTTCGTTGTTTGTTCTTCGTTGCTTGTTCTTCGTTGTTTGTTGTTTGTTGCTTGTTGCTTGTTGCTTGTTGCTTGTTGCTTGTTGCTTGTTGCTTGTTGCTTGTTGCTTGTTGCTTGTTGCTTGTTGTTTGTTCATCGTTGTTTGTTCATCGTTGTTTGTTCATCGTTGTTTGTTGTTTGTTCATCGTTGTTTGTTGTTTGTTCTTCGTTGTTTGTTGTTTGTTCTTCGTTGTTTGTTGTTTGTTCTTCGTTGTTTGTTGTTTGTTCTTCGTTGTTTGTTGCTTGTTGCTCGTTGCTGGTTGTTCGTTGCTGGTTGTTCGTTGCTGGTTGTTCGTTGCTGGTTGTTCGTTGCTGGTTGTTCGTTGCTGGTTGTTCGTTGTTCGTTGTTCGTTGTTCGTTGTTCGTTGTTCGTTGTTCGTTGTTCGTTGTTCGTTGTTCGTTGTTCGTTGTTCGTTGTTCGTTGTTCGTTGTTCGTTGTTCGTTGTTCGTTGTTCGTTGTTCGTTGTTCGTTGTTCGTTCTTCGTTGTTCGTTCTTCGTTGTTCGTTCTTCGTTGTTCGTTCTTCGTTGTTCGTTCTTCGTTCTTCGTTCTTCGTTCTTCGTTCTTCGTTCTTCGTTCTTCGTTCTTCGTTCTTCGTTCTTCGTTCTTCGTTGTTCGTTCTTCGTTCTTCGTTGTTCGTTGTTCGTTGTTCGTTGTTCGTTGTTCGTTGTTCGTTGTTCGTTGTTCGTTGTTCGTTGTTCGTTGTTCGTTGTTCGTTGTTCGTTGTTCGTTGTTCGTTGTTCGTTGTTCGTTGTTCGTTGTTCGTTGTTCGTTGTTCGTTGTTCGTTGTTCGTTGTTCGTTGTTCGTTGTTCGTTGTTCGTTGTTCGTTGTTCGTTGTTCGTTGTTCGTTGTTCGTTGTTCGATGTTCGTTGTTCGTTGTTCGTTGTTCGTTGTTCGTTGTTCGTTGTTCGTTGTTCGTTGTTCGTTGTTCGTTGTTCGTTGTTCGTTGTTCGTTGTTCGTTGTTCGTTGTTCGTTGTTCGTTGTTCGTTGTTCGTTGTTCGTTGTTCGTTGTTCGTTGTTCGTTGTTCGTTGTTCGTTGTTCGTTGTTCGTTGTTCGTTGTTCGTTGTTCGTTGTTCGTTGTTCGTTGTTCGTTGTTCGTTGTTCGTTGTTCGTTGTTCGTTGTTCGTTGTTCGTTGTTCGTTGTTCGTTGTTCGTTGTTCGTTGTTCGTTGTTCGTTGTTCGTTGTTCGTTGTTCGTTGTTCGTTGTTCGTTGTTCGTTGTTCGTTGTTCGTTGTTCGTTGTTCGTTGTTCGTTGTTCGTTGTTCGTTGTTCGTTGTTCGTTGTTCGTTGTTCGTTGTTCGTTGTTCGTTGTTCGTTGTTCGTTGTTCGTTGTTCGTTGTTCGTTGTTCGTTGTTCGTTGTTCGTTGTTCGTTGTTCGTTGTTCGTTGTTCGTTGTTCGTTGTTCGTTGTTCGTTGTTCGTTCTTCGTTGTTCGTTCTTCGTTGTTCGTTCTTCGTTGTTCGTTCTTCGTTGTTCGTTCTTCGTTGTTCGTTCTTCGTTGTTCGTTCTTCGTTGTTCGTTCTTCGTTGTTCGTTCTTCGTTGTTCGTTCTTCGTTGTTCGTTCTTCGTTGTTTGTTGCTTGTTGCTTGTTGTTTGTTCATCGTTGTTTGTTCATCGTTGTTTGTTCTTCGTTGTTTGTTGTTTGTCCTTCGTTGTTTGTTGTTTGTTCTTCGTTGTTTGTTGTTTGTTCTTCGTTGTTTGTTGCTCGTTGCTTGTTGCTCGTTGCTTGTTGCTCGTTGCTTGTTGTTCGTTGCTGGTTGTTCGTTGCTGGTTGTTCGTTGCTGGTTGTTCGTTGCTGGTTGTTCGTTGCTGGTTGTTCGTTGCTGGTTGTTCGTTGCTGGTTGTTCGTTGTTCGTTGTTCGTTGTTCGTTGTTCGTTGTTCGTTGTTCGTTGTTCGTTGTTCGTTGTTCGTTGTTCGTTGTTCGTTGTTCGTTGTTCGTTGTTCGTTGTTCGTTGTTCGTTGTTCGTTGTTCGTTGTTCGTTGTTCGTTGTTCGTTGTTCGTTCTTCGTTGTTCGTTCTTCGTTGTTTGTTCTTCGTTGTTTGTTCTTCGTTGTTTGTTCTTCGTTGTTTGTTCTTCGTTGTTTGTTCTTCGTTGTTTGTTCTTCGTTGTTTGTTGTTTGTTCTTCGTTGTTTGTTCTTCGTTGTTTGTTCTTCGTTGTTCGTTCTTCGTTGTTCGTTCTTCGTTGTTCGTTCTTCGTTGTTCGTTCTTCGTTGTTCGTTCTTCGTTGTTCGTTGTTCGTTGTTCGTTGTTCGTTGTTCGTTGTTCGTTGTTCGTTGTTCGTTGTTCGTTGTTCGTTGTTCGTTGTTCGTTGTTCGTTGTTCGTTGTTCGTTGTTCGTTGTTCGTTGTTCGTTGTTCGTTGTTCGTTGTTCGTTGTTCGTTGTTCGTTGTTCGTTGTCGTTGTTCGTTGTTCGTTGTTCGTTGTTCGTTGTTCGTTGTTCGTTGTTCGTTGTTCGTTGTTCGTTGTTCGTTGTTCGTTGTTCGTTTCGTTGTTCGTTCTTCGTTGTTCGTTCTTCGTTGTTCGTTCTTCGTTTCTTCGTTGTTCGTTCTTCGTTGTTCGTTCTTCGTTGTTCGTTCTTCGTTGTTCGTTCTTCGTTGTTCGTTCTTCGTTGTTTGTTGCTTGTTGCTTGTTGTTTGTTCATCGTTGTTTGTTCATCGTTGTTTGTTCTTCGTCGTTTGTTGTTTGTTCTTCGTTGTTCGTTGTTCGTTGTTCGTTGTTCGTTGTTCGTTGTTCGTTGTTCGTTGTTCGTTGTTCGTTGTTCGTTGTTCGTTGTTCGTTGTTCGTTGTTCGTTGTTCGTTGTTCGTTGTTCGTTGTTCGTTGTTCGTTGTTCGTTGTTCGTTGTTCGTTCTTCGTTGTTCGTTCTTCGTTGTTCGTTCTTCGTTGTTCGTTCTTCGTTGTTCGTTCTTCGTTGTTCGTTCTTCGTTGTTCGTTCTTCGTTGTTTGTTGCTTGTTGCTTGTTGTTTGTTCATCGTTGTTTGTTCATCGTTGTTTGTTCTTCGTCGTTTGTTGTTTGTTCTTCGTTGTTTGTTGTTTGTTCTTCGTTGTTTGTTGCTCGTTGCTTGTTGCTCGTTGCTTGTTGTTCGTTGCTGGTTGTTCGTTGCTGGTTGTTCGTTGCTGGTTGTTCGTTGCTGGTTGTTCGTTGCTGGTTGTTCGTTGCTGGTTGTTCGTTGCTGGTTGTTCGTTGCTGGTTGTTCGTTGTTCGTTGTTCGTTGCTGGTTGTTCGTTGTTCGTTGTTCGTTGTTCGTTGTTCGTTGTTCGTTGTTCGTTGTTCGTTGTTCGTTGTTCGTTGTTCGTTGTTCGTTGTTCGTTGTTCGTTGTTCGTTGTTCGTTGTTCGTTGTTCGTTGTTCGTTGTTCGTTGTTCGTTGTTCGTTGTTCGTTGTTCGTTGTTCGTTGTTCGTTGTTCGTTGTTCGTTGTTCGTTCTTCGTTGTTCGTTCTTCGTTGTTTGTTCTTCGTTGTTTGTTCTTCGTTCTTCGTTGTTTGTTCTTCGTTGTTTGTTGTTTGTTGTTTGTTCTTCGTTGTTTCTTGTTTGTTCTTCGTTGTTTGTTGTTTGTTCTTCGTTGTTTGTTCTTCGTTGTTTGTTCTTCGTTGTTTGTTCTTCGTTGTTTGTTCTTCGTTGTTTGTTCTTCGTTGTTTGTTCTTCGTTGTTTGTTCTTCGTTGTTTGTTCTTCGTTGTTTGTTCTTCGTTGTTTGTTCTTCGTTGTTTGTTCTTCGTTGTTTGTTCTTCGTTGTTTGTTCTTCGTTGTTTGTTCTTCGTTGTTTGTTCTTCGTTGTTTGTTCTTCGTTGTTTGTTCTTCGTTGTTTGTTCTTCGTTGTTTGTTCTTCGTTGTTTGTTCTTCGTTGTTTGTTCTTCTTTGTTCGTTCTTCGTTGTTCGTTCTTCGTTGTTCGTTCTTCGTTGTTCGTTCTTCGTTGTTCGTTCTTCGTTGTTCGTTCTTCGTTGTTCGTTCTTCGTTGTTTGTTCTTCGTTGTTTGTTCTTCGTTGTTTGTTGTTTGTTCTTCGTTGTTTGTTGTTTGTTCTTCGTTGTTTGTTGTTTGTTCTTCGTTGTTTGTTGTTTGCTCTTCGTTGTTTGTTGTTTGTTCTTCGTTGTTTGTTGTTTGTTCTTCGTTGTTTGTTGTTTGTTCTTCGTTGTTTGTTGTTTGTTCTTCGTTGTTTGTTGTTTGTTCTTCGTTGTTTGTTGTTTGTTCTTCGTTGTTTGTTGTTTGTTCTTCGTTGTTTGTTGTTTGTTGTTTGTTCTTCGTTGTTTCTTGTTTGTTCTTCGTTGTTTGTTGTTTGTTCTTCGCTGTTTGTTGTTTGTTCTTCGTTGTTTGTTGTTTGTTCTTCGTTGTTTGTTGTTTGTTCTTCGTTGTTTGTTCTTCGTTGTTTGTTGTTTGTTCTTCGTTGTTTGTTGTTTGTTCTTCGTTGTTTGTTGTTTGTTCTTCGTTGTTTGTTGTTTGTTCTTCGTTGTTTGTTGTTTGTTGTTTGTTCTTCGTTGTTTGTTGTTTGTTCTTCGTTGTTTGTTGTTTGTTCTTCGTTGTTTGTTGTTTGTTCTTCGTTGTTTGTTGTTTGTACTTCGTTGTTTGTTGTTTGTACTTCGTTGTTTGTTGTTTGTTCTTCGTTGTTTGTTGTTTGTTCTTCGTTGTTTGTTCTTCGTTGTTTGTTGTTTGTTCTTCGTTGTTTGTTCTTCGTTGTTTGTTGTTTGTTCTTCGTTGTTTGTTGTTTGTTCTTCGTTGTTTGTTGTTTGTTCTTCGTTGTTTGTTGTTTGTTCTTCGTTGTTTGTTGTTTGTTCTTCGTTGTTTGTTGTTTGTTCTTCGTTGTTTGTTGTTTGTTCTTCGTTGTTTGTTGTTTGTTCTTCGTTGTTTGTTGTTTGTTCTTCGTTGTTTGTTGTTTGTTCTTCGTTGTTTGTTGTTTGTTCTTCGTTGTTTGTTGTTTGTTCTTCGTTGTTTGTTGTTTGTTCTTCGTTGTTTGTTGTTTGTTCTTCGTTGTTTGTTGTTTGTTCTTCGCTGTTTGTTGTTTGTTCTTCGTTGTTTGTTGTTTGTACTTCGTTGTTTGTTGTTCGTTCTTCGTTGTTCGTTCTTCGTTCTTCGTTGTTCGTTCTTCGTTCTTCGTTGTTCGTTCTTCGTTCTTCGTTCTTCGTTGTTCGTTCTTCGTTGTTCGTTCTTCGTTCTTCGTTGTTCGTTCTTCGTTCTTCGTTGTTCGTTCTTCGTTGTTCGTTCTTCGTTGTTCGTTGTTCGTTGTTCGTTGTTCGTTGTTCGTTGTTCGTTGTTCGTTGTTCGTTGTTCGTTGTTCGTTGTTCGTTGTTCGTTGTTCGTTGTTCGTTGTTCGTTGTTCGTTGTTCGTTGTTCGTTGTTCGTTGTTCGTTGTTCGTTGTTCGTTGTTCGTTGTTCGTTGTTCGTTGTTCGTTGTTCGTTGTTCGTTGTTCGTTGTTCGTTGTTCGTTGTTCGTTGTTCGTTGTTCGTTGTTCGTTGTTCGTTGTTCGTTGTTCGTTGTTCGTTGTTCGTTGTTCGTTGTTCGTTGTTCGTTGTTCGTTGTTCGTTGTTCGTTGTTCGTTGTTCGTTGTTCGTTGTTCGTTGTTCGTTGTTCGTTGTTCGTTGTTCGTTGTTCGTTGTTCGTTGTTCGTTGTTCGTTGTTCGTTGTTCGTTGTTCGTGGTTCGTTGTTCGTTGTTCGTTGTTCGTTGTTCGTTGTTCGTTGTTCGTTCTTCGTTCTTCGTTCTTCGTTGTTCGTTCTTCGTTGTTCGTTCTTCGTTGTTCGTTCTTCGTTGTTCGTTCTTCGTTGTTCGTTCTTCGTTGTTCGTTGTTCGTTCTTCGTTGTTCGTTCTTCGTTCTTCGTTGTTCGTTCTTCGTTCTTCGTTGTTCGTTCTTCGTTGTTCGTTCTTCGTTGTTCGTTCTTCGTTGTTCGTTCTTCGTTCTTCGTTCTTCGTTCTTCGTTCTTCGTTCTTCGTTGTTCGTTCTTCGTTCTTCGTTGTTCGTTCTTCGTTGTTCGTTGTTCGTTCTTCGTTGTTCGTTGTTCGTTCTTCGTTGTTCGTTGTTCGTTGTTCGTTGTTCGTTGATCGTTGTTCGTTGATCGTTGTTCGTTGTTCGTTGTTCGTTGTTCGTTGTTCGTTGTTCGTTGTTCGTTGTTCGTTGTTCGTTGTTCGTTGTTCGTTGTTCGTTGTTCGTTGTTCGTTGTTCGTTGTTCGTTGTTCGTTGTTCGTTGTTCGTTGTTCGTTGTTCGTTGTTCGTTGTTCGTTCTTCGTTGTTCGTTCTTCGTTGTTCGTTCTTCGTTGTTCGTTCTTCGTTGTTCGTTCTTCGTTGTTCGTTCTTCGTTGTTCGTTCTTCGTTGTTCGTTCTTCGTTCTTCGTTCTTCGTTGTTCGTTCTTCGTTGTTCGTTCTTCGTTGTTCGTTGTTCGTTGTTCGTTGTTCGTTGTTCGTTCTTCGTTGTTCGTTCTTCGTTGTTCGTTGTTCGTTCTTCGTTGTTCGTTGTTCGTTGTTCGTTCTTCGTTGTTCGTTCTTCGTTCTTCGTTGTTCGTTGTTCGTTCTTCGTTGTTCGTTCTTCGTTGTTCGTTCTTCGTTGTTCGTTCTTCGTTCTTCGTTGTTCGTTCTTCGTTGTTCGTTCTTCGTTGTTCGTTGTTCGTTGTTCGTTGTTCGTTGTTCGTTCTTCGTTGTTCGTTGTTCGTTCTTCGTTGTTCGTTGTTCGTTGTTCGTTCTTCGTTGTTCGTTGTTCGTTGTTCGTTCTTCGTTCTTCGTTGTTCGTTCTTCGTTGTTCGTTGTTCGTTCTTCGTTGTTCGTTCTTCGTTGTTCGTTGTTCGTTCTTCGTTGTTCGTTCTTCGTTCTTCGTTGTTCGTTCTTCGTTGTTCGTTGTTCGTTCTTCGTTGTTCGTTCTTCGTTGTTCGTTGTTCGTTCTTCGTTGTTCGTTCTTCGTTCTTCGTTGTTCGTTCTTCGTTGTTCGTTCTTCGTTGTTCGTTGTTCGTTCTTCGTTGTTCGTTGTTCGTTCTTCGTTGTTCGTTGTTCGTTCTTCGTTGTTCGTTCTTCGTTGTTCGTTCTTCGTTGTTCGTTCTTCGTTGTTCGTTCTTCGTTCTTCGTTCTTCGTTCTTCGTTCTTCGTTCTTCGTTGTTCGTTCTTCGTTCTTCGTTGTTCGTTGTTCGTTGTTCGTTGTTCGTTGTTCGTTGTTCGTTGTTCGTTGTTCGTTGTTCGTTGTTCGTTGTTCGTTGTTCGTTGTTCGTTGTTCGTTGTTCGTTGTTCGTTGTTCGTTGTTCGTTGTTCGTTGTTCGTTGTTCGTTGTTCGTTGTTCGTTGTTCGTTGTTCGTTGTTCGTTGTTCGTTGTTCGTTGATCGTTGTTCGTTGTTCGTGGTTCGTTGTTCGTGGTTCGTTGTTCGTGGTTCGTTGTTCGTTGTTCGTTGTTCGTTCTTCGTTGTTCGTTCTTCGTTGTTCGTGCTTCGTTGTTCGTTCTTCGTTGTTCGTTCTTCGTTGTTCGTTCTTCGTTGTTCGTTCTTCGTTCTTCGTTGTTCGTTCTTCGTTGTTCGTTCTTCGTTGTTCGTTCTTCGTTTTTCGTTCTTCGTTGTTCGTTCTTCGTTGTTCGTTCTTCGTTGTTCGTTCTTCGTTGTTCGTTCTTCGTTGTTCGTCCTTCGTTGTTCGTTCTTCGTTGTTCGTTCTTCGTTGTTCGTTCTTCGTTGTTCGTTCTTCGTTGTTCGTTCTTCGTTGTTCGTTCTTCGTTGTTCGTTCTTCGTTGTTCGTTCTTCGTTGTTCGTTCTTCGTTGTTCGTTCTTCGTTGTTCGTTCTTCGTTGTTCGTTCTTCGTTGTTTGTTCTTCGTTGCTTGTTCTTCGTTGTTTGTTGTTTGTTGCTTGTTGCTTGTTGCTTGTTGCTTGTTGCTTGTTGCTTGTTGCTTGTTGCTTGTTGCTTGTTGCTTGTTGCTTGTTGTTTGTTCATCGTTGTTTGTTCATCGTTGTTTGTTCATCGTTGTTTGTTGTTTGTTCATCGTTGTTTGTTGTTTGTTCTTCGTTGTTTGTTGTTTGTTCTTCGTTGTTTGTTGTTTGTTCTTCGTTGTTTGTTGTTTGTTCTTCGTTGTTTGTTGCTTGTTGCTCGTTGCTGGTTGTTCGTTGCTGGTTGTTCGTTGCTGGTTGTTCGTTGCTGGTTGTTCGTTGCTGGTTGTTCGTTGCTGGTTGTTCGTTGTTCGTTGTTCGTTGTTCGTTGTTCGTTGTTCGTTGTTCGTTGTTCGTTGTTCGTTGTTCGTTGTTCGTTGTTCGTTGTTCGTTGTTCGTTGTTCGTTGTTCGTTGTTCGTTGTTCGTTGTTCGTTGTTCGTTGTTCGTTGTTCGTTGTTCGTTCTTCGTTGTTCGTTCTTCGTTGTTCGTTCTTCGTTCTTCGTTCTTCGTTCTTCGTTCTTCGTTCTTCGTTCTTCGTTCTTCGTTCTTCGTTCTTCGTTCTTCGTTGTTCGTTGTTCGTTCTTCGTTGTTCGTTCTTCGTTCTTCGTTCTTCGTTCTTCGTTCTTCGTTGTTCGTTCTTCGTTGTTCGTTGTTCGTTGTTCGTTGTTCGTTGTTCGTTGTTCGTTGTTCGTTGTTCGTTGTTCGTTGTTCGTTGTTCGTTGTTCGTTGTTCGATGTTCGATGTTCGTTGTTCGTTGTTCGTTGTTCGTTGTTCGTTGTTCGTTGTTCGTTGTTCGTTGTTCGTTGTTCGTTGTTCGTTGTTCGTTGTTCGTTGTTCGTTGTTCGTTGTTCGTTGTTCGTTGTTCGTTGTTCGTTGTTCGTTGTTCGTTGTTCGTTGTTCGTTGTTCGTTGTTCGTTGTTCGTTGTTCGTTGTTCGTTGTTCGTTGTTCGTTGTTCGTTGTTCGTTGTTCGTTGTTCGTTGTTCGTTGTTCGTTGTTCGTTGTTCGTTGTTCGTTGTTCGTTGTTCGTTGTTCGTTGTTCGTTGTTCGTTGTTCGTTGTTCGTTGTTCGTTGTTCGTTGTTCGTTGTTCGTTGTTCGTTGTTCGTTGTTCGTTGTTCGTTGTTCGTTGTTCGTTGTTCGTTGTTCGTTGTTCGTTGTTCGTTGTTCGTTGTTCGTTGTTCGATGTTCGTTGTTCGTTGTTCGTTGTTCGTTGTTCGTTGTTCGTTGTTCGTTGTTCGTTGTTCGTTGTTCGTTGTTCGTTGTTCGTTGTTCGTTGTTCGTTGTTCGTTGTTCGTTGTTCGTTGTTCGTTGTTCGTTGTTCGTTGTTCGTTGTTCGTTGTTCGTTGTTCGTTGTTCGTTGTTCGTTGTTCGTTGTTCGTTCTTCGTTGTTCGTTCTTCGTTGTTCGTTCTTCGTTGTTCGTTCTTCGTTGTTCGTTCTTCGTTGTTCGTTCTTCGTTGTTCGTTCTTCGTTGTTCGTTCTTCGTTGTTCGTTCTTCGTTGTTCGTTCTTCGTTGTTCGTTCTTCGTTGTTCGTTCTTCGTTGTTTGTTGCTTGTTGCTTGTTGTTTGTTCATCGTTGTTTGTTCATCGTTGTTTGTTCTTCGTTGTTTGTTGTTTGTCCTTCGTTGTTTGTTGTTTGTTCTTCGTTGTTTGTTGTTTGTTCTTCGTTGTTTGTTGCTCGTTGCTTGTTGCTCGTTGCTTGTTGCTCGTTGCTTGTTGTTCGTTGCTGGTTGTTCGTTGCTGGTTGTTCGTTGCTGGTTGTTCGTTGCTGGTTGTTCGTTGCTGGTTGTTCGTTGCTGGTTGTTCGTTGCTGGTTGTTCGTTGTTCGTTGTTCGTTGTTCGTTGTTCGTTGTTCGTTGTTCGTTGTTCGTTGTTCGTTGTTCGTTGTTCGTTGTTCGTTGTTCGTTGTTCGTTGTTCGTTGTTCGTTGTTCGTTGTTCGTTGTTCGTTGTTCGTTGTTCGTTGTTCGTTGTTCGTTGTTCGTTGTTCGTTGTTCGTTGTTCGTTGTTCGTTCTTCGTTGTTCGTTCTTCGTTGTTCGTTCTTCGTTGTTTGTTCTTCGTTGTTTGTTCTTCGTTGTTTGTTCTTCGTTGTTTGTTCTTCGTTGTTTGTTCTTCGTTGTTTGTTGTTTGTTCTTCGTTGTTTGTTCTTCGTTGTTTGTTCTTCGTTGTTCGTTCTTCGTTGTTCGTTCTTCGTTGTTCGTTCTTCGTTGTTCGTTCTTCGTTGTTCGTTCTTCGTTGTTCGTTCTTCGTTGTTCGTTCTTCGTTGTTCGTTGTTCGTTGTTCGTTGTTCGTTGTTCGTTGTTCGTTGTTCGTTGTTCGTTGTTCGTTGTTCGTTGTTCGTTGTTCGTTGTTCGTTGTTCGTTGTTCGTTGTTCGTTGTTCGTTGTTCGTTGTTCGTTGTTCGTTGTTCGTTGTTCGTTGTTCGTTGTTCGTTGTTCGTTGTTCGTTGTTCGTTGTTCGTTGTTCGTTGTTCGTTGTTCGTTGTTCGTTGTTCGTTGTTCGTTGTTCGTTGTTCGTTGTTCGTTGTTCGTTGTTCGTTGTTCGTTGTTCGTTGTTCGTTGTTCGTTGTTCGTTGTTCGTTGTTCGTTCTTCGTTGTTCGTTCTTCGTTGTTCGTTCTTCGTTGTTTGTTCTTCGTTGTTTGTTCTTCGTTCTTCGTTGTTTGTTCTTCGTTGTTTGTTGTTTGTTGTTTGTTCTTCGTTGTTTCTTGTTTGTTCTTCGTTGTTTGTTGTTTGTTCTTCGTTGTTTGTTCTTCGTTGTTTGTTCTTCGTTGTTTGTTCTTCGTTGTTTGTTCTTCGTTGTTTGTTCTTCGTTGTTTGTTCTTCGTTGTTTGTTCTTCGTTGTTTGTTCTTCGTTGTTTGTTCTTCGTTGTTTGTTCTTCGTTGTTTGTTCTTCGTTGTTTGTTCTTCGTTGTTTGTTCTTCGTTGTTTGTTCTTCGTTGTTTGTTCTTCGTTGTTTGTTCTTCGTTGTTTGTTCTTCGTTGTTTGTTCTTCGTTGTTTGTTCTTCTTTGTTCGTTCTTCGTTGTTCGTTCTTCGTTGTTCGTTCTTCGTTGTTCGTTCTTCGTTGTTCGTTCTTCGTTGTTCGTTCTTCGTTGTTCGTTCTTCGTTGTTCGTTCTTCGTTGTTTGTTCTTCGTTGTTTGTTCTTCGTTGTTTGTTGTTTGTTCTTCGTTGTTTGTTGTTTGTTCTTCGTTGTTTGTTGTTTGTTCTTCGTTGTTTGTTGTTTGCTCTTCGTTGTTTGTTGTTTGTTCTTCGTTGTTTGTTGTTTGTTCTTCGTTGTTTGTTGTTTGTTCTTCGTTGTTTGTTGTTTGTTCTTCGTTGTTTGTTGTTTGTTCTTCGTTGTTTGTTGTTTGTTCTTCGTTGTTTGTTGTTTGTTGTTTGTTCTTCGTTGTTTCTTGTTTGTTCTTCGTTGTTTGTTGTTTGTTCTTCGCTGTTTGTTGTTTGTTCTTCGTTGTTTGTTGTTTGTTCTTCGTTGTTTGTTGTTTGTTCTTCGTTGTTTGTTGTTTGTTCTTCGTTGTTTGTTGTTTGTTCTTCGTTGTTTGTTGTTTGTTCTTCGTTGTTTGTTGTTTGTTCTTCGTTGTTTGTTGTTTGTTGTTTGTTCTTCGTTGTTTGTTGTTTGTTCTTCGTTGTTTGTTGTTTGTTCTTCGTTGTTTGTTGTTTGTTCTTCGTTGTTTGTTGTTTGTACTTCGTTGTTTGTTGTTTGTACTTCGTTGTTTGTTGTTTGTTCTTCGTTGTTTGTTGTTTGTTCTTCGTTGTTTGTTCTTCGTTGTTTGTTGTTTGTTCTTCGTTGTTTGTTCTTCGTTGTTTGTTGTTTGTTCTTCGTTGTTTGTTGTTTGTTCTTCGTTGTTTGTTGTTTGTTCTTCGTTGTTTGTTGTTTGTTCTTCGTTGTTTGTTGTTTGTTCTTCGTTGTTTGTTGTTTGTTCTTCGTTGTTTGTTGTTTGTTCTTCGTTGTTTGTTGTTTGTTCTTCGTTGTTTGTTGTTTGTTCTTCGTTGTTTGTTGTTTGTTCTTCGTTGTTTGTTGTTTGTTCTTCGTTGTTTGTTGTTTGTTCTTCGTTGTTTGTTGTTTGTTCTTCGTTGTTTGTTGTTTGTTCTTCGTTGTTTGTTGTTTGTTCTTCGTTGTTTGTTGTTTGTTCTTCGCTGTTTGTTGTTTGTTCTTCGTTGTTTGTTGTTTGTACTTCGTTGTTTGTTGTTTGTACTTCGTTGTTTGTTGTTTGTTCTTCGTTGTTTGTTGTTTGTTCTTCGTTGTTTGTTGTTTGTTCTTCGTTGTTTGTTCTTCGTTGTTTGCTGTTTGTTGTTTGTTGTTTGCTGTTCGTTGTTCGTTGTTCGTTGTTCGTTGTTCGTTGTTCGTTGTTCGTTGTTCGTTGTTCGTTGTTCGTTGTTCGTTGTTCGTTGTTCGTTGTTCGTTGTTCGTTGTTCGTTGTTCGTTGTTCGTTGTTCGTTCTTCGTTGTTCGTTCTTCGTTGTTCGTTCTTCGTTGTTCGTTCTTCGTTGTTCGTTCTTCGTTGTTCGTTCTTCGTTGTTCGTTCTTCGTTGTTTGTTGCTTGTTGCTTGTTGTTTGTTCATCGTTGTTTGTTCATCGTTGTTTGTTCTTCGTCGTTTGTTGTTTGTTCTTCGTTGTTTGTTGTTTGTTCTTCGTTGTTTGTTGCTCGTTGCTTGTTGCTCGTTGCTTGTTGTTCGTTGCTGGTTGTTCGTTGCTGGTTGTTCGTTGCTGGTTGTTCGTTGCTGGTTGTTCGTTGCTGGTTGTTCGTTGCTGGTTGTTCGTTGCTGGTTGTTCGTTGCTGGTTGTTCGTTGTTCGTTGTTCGTTGCTGGTTGTTCGTTGTTCGTTGTTCGTTGTTCGTTGTTCGTTGTTCGTTGTTCGTTGTTCGTTGTTCGTTGTTCGTTGTTCGTTGTTCGTTGTTCGTTGTTCGTTGTTCGTTGTTCGTTGTTCGTTGTTCGTTGTTCGTTGTTCGTTGTTCGTTGTTCGTTGTTCGTTGTTCGTTGTTCGTTGTTCGTTGTTCGTTCTTCGTTGTTCGTTCTTCGTTGTTCGTTCTTCGTTGTTTGTTCTTCGTTGTTTGTTCTTCGTTCTTCGTTGTTTGTTCTTCGTTGTTTGTTGTTTGTTGTTTGTTCTTCGTTGTTTCTTGTTTGTTCTTCGTTGTTTGTTGTTTGTTCTTCGTTGTTTGTTCTTCGTTGTTTGTTCTTCGTTGTTTGTTCTTCGTTGTTTGTTCTTCGTTGTTTGTTCTTCGTTGTTTGTTCTTCGTTGTTTGTTCTTCGTTGTTTGTTCTTCGTTGTTTGTTCTTCGTTGTTTGTTCTTCGTTGTTTGTTCTTCGTTGTTTGTTCTTCGTTGTTTGTTCTTCGTTGTTTGTTCTTCGTTGTTGGTTCTTCGTTGTTTGTTCTTCGTTGTTTGTTCTTCGTTGTTTGTTCTTCGTTGTTTGTTCTTCTTTGTTCGTTCTTCGTTGTTCGTTCTTCGTTGTTCGTTCTTCGTTGTTCGTTCTTCGTTGTTCGTTCTTCGTTGTTCGTTCTTCGTTGTTCGTTCTTCGTTGTTCGTTCTTCGTTGTTTGTTCTTCGTTGTTTGTTCTTCGTTGTTTGTTGTTTGTTCTTCGTTGTTTGTTGTTTGTTCTTCGTTGTTTGTTGTTTGTTCTTCGTTGTTTGTTGTTTGTTCTTCGTTGTT
>NW_027476724.1:0-22500 GCF_051020955.1 Megalopta genalis | reverse complement strand
TTCTTCGTTGTTTGTTGTTTGTTCTTCGTTGTTTGTTGTTTGTTCTTCGTTGTTTGTTGTTTGTTCTTCGTTGTTTGTTGTTTGTTCTTCGTTGTTTGTTGTTTGTTGTTTGTTCTTCGTTGTTTATTGTTCGTTCTTCGTTGTTTGTTGTTCGTTCTTCGCTGTTTGTTGTTTGTTCTTCGTTGTTTGTTGTTTGTTCTTCGTTGTTTGTTGTTTGTTCTTCGTTGTTTGTTGTTTGTTCTTCGTTGTTTGTTGTTTGTTCTTCGTTGTTTGTTGTTTGTTCTTCGTTGTTTGTTGTTTGTTCTTCGTTGTTTGTTGTTTGTTCTTCGTTGTTTGTTGTTTGTTCTTCGTTGTTTGTTGTTTGTTCTTCGTTGTTTGTTGTTTGTTGTTTGTTCTTCGTTGTTTGTTGTTTGTTGTTTGTTCTTCGTTGTTTGTTGTTTGTTGTTTGTTCATCGTTGTTTGTTGTTTGTTCTTCGTTGTTTGTTGTTTGTTCTTCGTTGTTTGTTGTTTGTTGTTTGTTCTTCGTTCTTCGTTGTTCGTTCTTCGTTCTTCGTTGTTCGTTCTTCGTTGTTCGTTCTTCGTTGTTCGTTCTTCGTTGTTCGTTGTTCGTTCTTCGTTCTTCGTTCTTCGTTCTTCGTTGTTCGTTCTTCGTTCTTCGTTGTTCGTTGTTCGTTGTTCGTTGTTCGTTGTTCGTTGTTCGTTGTTCGTTGTTCGTTGTTCGTTGTTCGTTGTTCGTTGTTCGTTGTTCGTTGTTCGTTGTTCGTTGTTCGTTGTTCGTTGTTCGTTGTTCGTTGTTCGTTGTTCGTTGTTCGTTGTTCGTTGTTCGTTGTTCGTTGTTCGTTGTTCGTTGTTCGTTGTTCGTTGTTCGTTGTTCGTTGTTCGTTCTTCGTTCTTCGTTGTTCGTTCTTCGTTGTTCGTTGTTCGTTGTTCGTTGTTCGTTGTTCGTTGTTCGTTGTTCGTTGTTCGTTGTTCGTTGTTCGTTGTTCGTTGTTCGTTGATCGTTGTTCGTTGTTCGTGGTTCGTTGTTCGTGGTTCGTTGTTCGTGGTTCGTTGTTCGTTGTTCGTTGTTCGTTCTTCGTTGTTCGTTCTTCGTTGTTCGTGCTTCGTTGTTCGTTCTTCGTTGTTCGTTCTTCGTTGTTCGTTCTTCGTTGTTCGTTCTTCGTTCTTCGTTGTTCGTTCTTCGTTGTTCGTTCTTCGTTGTTCGTTCTTCGTTTTTCGTTCTTCGTTGTTCGTTCTTCGTTGTTCGTTCTTCGTTGTTCGTTCTTCGTTGTTCGTTCTTCGTTGTTCGTTCTTCGTTGTTCGTTCTTCGTTGTTCGTTCTTCGTTGTTCGTTCTTCGTTGTTCGTTCTTCGTTGTTCGTTCTTCGTTGTTCGTTCTTCGTTGTTCGTTCTTCGTTGTTCGTTCTTCGTTGTTCGTTCTTCGTTGTTCGTTCTTCGTTGTTCGTTCTTCGTTGTTCGTTCTTCGTTGTTCGTTCTTCGTTGTTCGTTCTTCGTTGTTCGTTCTTCGTTGTTCGTTCTTCGTTGTTCGTTCTTCGTTGTTCGTTCTTCGTTGTTCGTTCTTCGTTGTTCGTTCTTCGTTGTTCGTTCTTCGTTGTTCGTTCTTCGTTGTTCGTTCTTCGTTGTTCGTCCTTCGTTGTTCGTCCTTCGTTGTTCGTCCTTCGTTGTTCGTCCTTCGTTGTTCGTTCTTCGTTGTTCGTTCTTCGTTGTTCGTTCTTCGTTGTTCGTTCTTCGTTGTTCGTTCTTCGTTGTTCGTTCTTCGTTGTTCGTTCTTCGTTGTTCGTTCTTCGTTGTTCGTTCTTCGTTCTTCGTTCTTCGTTCTTCGTTCTTCGTTCTTCGTTCTTCGTTCTTCGTTCTTCGTTCTTCGTTCTTCGTTCTTCGTTCTTCGTTCTTCGTTCTTCGTTCTTCGTTCTTCGTTCTTCGTTCTTCGTTCTTCGTTCTTCGTTCTTCGTTCTTCGTTGTTCGTTCTTCGTTGTTCGTTCTTCGTTGTTCGTTCTTCGTTGTTCGTTCTTCGTTGTTCGTTCTTCGTTGTTCGTTCTTCGTTGTTTGTTCTTCGTTGCTTGTTCTTCGTTGTTTGTTGTTTGTTGCTTGTTGCTTGTTGCTTGTTGCTTGTTGCTTGTTGCTTGTTGCTTGTTGCTTGTTGCTTGTTGCTTGTTGCTTGTTGTTTGTTCATCGTTGTTTGTTCATCGTTGTTTGTTGTTTGTTCATCGTTGTTTGTTGTTTGTTCTTCGTTGTTTGTTGTTTGTTCTTCGTTGTTTGTTGTTTGTTCTTCGTTGTTTGTTGTTTGTTCTTCGTTGTTTGTTGCTTGTTGCTCGTTGCTGGTTGTTCGTTGCTAGTTGTTCGTTGCTGGTTGTTCGTTGCTGGTTGTTCGTTGCTGGTTGTTCGTTGCTGGTTGTTCGTTGCTGGTTGTTCGTTGTTCGTTGTTCGTTGTTCGTTGTTCGTTGTTCGTTGTTCGTTGTTCGTTGTTCGTTGTTCGTTGTTCGTTGTTCGTTGTTCGTTGTTCGTTGTTCGTTCTTCGTTGTTCGTTGTTCGTTGTTCGTTGTTCGTTGTTCGTTGTTCGTTCTTCGTTGTTCGTTCTTCGTTGTTCGTTCTTCGTTGTTCGTTCTTCGTTGTTCGTTCTTCGTTGTTCGTTCTTCGTTGTTCGTTCTTCGTTCTTCGTTCTTCGTTCTTCGTTCTTCGTTCTTCGTTCTTCGTTCTTCGTTCTTCGTTCTTCGTTCTTCGTTCTTCGTTCTTCGTTCTTCGTTCTTCGTTCTTCGTTCTTCGTTCTTCGTTGTTCGTTCTTCGTTCTTCGTTCTTCGTTCTTCGTTCTTCGTTCTTCGTTCTTCGTTGTTCGTTGTTCGTTGTTCGTTGTTCGTTGTTCGTTGTTCGTTGTTCGTTGTTCGTTGTTCGTTGTTCGTTGTTCGTTGTTCGTTGTTCGTTGTTCGTTGTTCGTTGTTCGATGTTCGTTGTTCGTTGTTCGTTGTTCGTTGTTCGTTGTTCGTTGTTCGTTGTTCGTTGTTCGTTGTTCGTTGTTCGTTGTTCGTTGTTCGTTGTTCGTTGTTCGTTCTTCGTTGTTCGTTCTTCGTTGTTCGTTCTTCGTTGTTCGTTCTTCGTTGTTCGTTCTTCGTTGTTTGTTCTTCGTTGCTTGTTCTTCGTTGTTTGTTGTTTGTTGCTTGTTGCTTGTTGCTTGTTGCTTGTTGCTTGTTGCTTGTTGCTTGTTGCTTGTTGCTTGTTGCTTGTTGCTTGTTGTTTGTTCATCGTTGTTTGTTCATCGTTGTTTGTTGTTTGTTCATCGTTGTTTGTTGTTTGTTCTTCGTTGTTTGTTGTTTGTTCTTCGTTGTTTGTTGTTTGTTCTTCGTTGTTTGTTGTTTGTTCTTCGTTGTTTGTTGCTTGTTGCTCGTTGCTGGTTGTTCGTTGCTAGTTGTTCGTTGCTGGTTGTTCGTTGTTCGTTGTTCGTTGTTCGTTGTTCGTTGCTGGTTGTTCGTTGCTGGTTGTTCGTTGTTCGTTGTTCGTTGTTCGTTGTTCGTTGTTCGTTGTTCGTTGTTCGTTGTTCGTTCTTCGTTGTTCGTTGTTCGTTGTTCGTTGTTCGTTGTTCGTTGTTCGTTCTTCGTTGTTCGTTCTTCGTTGTTCGTTCTTCGTTGTTCGTTCTTCGTTGTTCGTTCTTCGTTGTTCGTTCTTCGTTGTTCGTTCTTCGTTCTTCGTTCTTCGTTCTTCGTTCTTCGTTCTTCGTTCTTCGTTCTTCGTTCTTCGTTCTTCGTTCTTCGTTCTTCGTTCTTCGTTCTTCGTTCTTCGTTCTTCGTTCTTCGTTCTTCGTTGTTCGTTGTTCGTTGTTCGTTGTTCGTTGTTCGTTGTTCGTTGTTCGTTGTTCGTTGTTCGTTGTTCGATGTTCGTTGTTCGTTGTTCGTTGTTCGTTGTTCGTTGTTCGTTGTTCGTTGTTCGTTCTTCGTTGTTCGTTCTTCGTTGTTCGTTCTTCGTTCTTCGTTGTTCGTTCTTCGTTGTTCGTTCTTCGTTGTTCGTTCTTCGTTTTTCGTTCTTCGTTGTTCGTTCTTCGTTGTTCGTTCTTCGTTGTTCGTTCTTCGTTGTTCGTTCTTCGTTGTTCGTTCTTCGTTGTTCGTCCTTCGTTGTTCGTTCTTCGTTGTTCGTTCTTCGTTGTTCGTTCTTCGTTGTTCGTTCTTCGTTGTTCGTTCTTCGTTGTTCGTTCTTCGTTGTTCGTTCTTCGTTGTTCGTTCTTCGTTGTCCGTTCTTCGTTGTTCGTTCTTCGTTGTTCGTTCTTCGTTGTTCGTTCTTCGTTGTTCGTTCTTCGTTGTTCGTTCTTCGTTGTTCGTTCTTCGTTGTTCGTTCTTCGTTGTTCGTTCTTCGTTGTTCGTTCTTCGTTGTTCGTTCTTCGTTGTTCGTTCTTCGTTGTTCGTCCTTCGTTGTTCGTCCTTCGTTGTTCGTCCTTCGTTGTTCGTTCTTCGTTGTTCGTTCTTCGTTGTTCGTTCTTCGTTGTTCGTTCTTCGTTGTTCGTTCTTCGTTGTTCGTTCTTCGTTGTTCGTTCTTCGTTGTTCGTTCTTCGTTGTTCGTTCTTCGTTCTTCGTTCTTCGTTCTTCGTTCTTCGTTCTTCGTTCTTCGTTCTTCGTTCTTCGTTCTTCGTTCTTCGTCCTTCGTTCTTCGTTCTTCGTTCTTCGTTCTTCGTTGTTCGTTCTTCGTTGTTCGTTCTTCGTTGTTCGTTCTTCGTTGTTCGTTCTTCGTTGTTCGTTCTTCGTTGTTCGTTCTTCGTTGTTCGTTCTTCGTTGCTTGTTCTTCGTTGTTTGTTCTTCGTTGCTTGTTCTTCGTTGTTTGTTGTTTGTTGCTTGTTGCTTGTTGCTTGTTGCTTGTTGCTTGTTGCTTGTTGCTTGTTGCTTGTTGCTTGTTGCTTGTTGCTTGTTGCTTGTTGTTTGTTCATCGTTGTTTGTTCATCGTTGTTTGTTGTTTGTTCATCGTTGTTTGTTGTTTGTTCTTCGTTGTTTGTTGTTTGTTCTTCGTTGTTTGTTGTTTGTTCTTCGTTGTTTGTTGTTTGTTCTTCGTTGTTTGTTGCTTGTTGCTCGTTGCTGGTTGTTCGTTGCTAGTTGTTCGTTGCTGGTTGTTCGTTGCTGGTTGTTCGTTGCTGGTTGTTCGTTGCTGGTTGTTCGTTGCTGGTTGTTCGTTGTTCGTTGTTCGTTGTTCGTTGTTCGTTGTTCGTTGTTCGTTGTTCGTTGTTCGTTGTTCGTTGTTCGTTGTTCGTTGTTCGTTGTTCGTTGTTCGTTGTTCGTTGTTCGTTGTTCGTTGTTCGTTGTTCGTTGTTCGTTGTTCGTTGTTCGTTGTTCGTTGTTCGTTGTTCGTTGTTCGTTGTTCGTTGTTCGTTGTTCGTTGTTCGTTGTTCGTTGTTCGTTCTTCGTTGTTCGTTCTTCGTTGTTCGTTCTTCGTTGTTCGTTCTTCGTTGTTCGTTCTTCGTTGTTCGTTCTTCGTTCTTCGTTCTTCGTTCTTCGTTCTTCGTTCTTCGTTCTTCGTTCTTCGTTCTTCGTTCTTCGTTCTTCGTTCTTCGTTGTTCGTTCTTCGTTCTTCGTTCTTCGTTCTTCGTTCTTCGTTCTTCGTTCTTCGTTCTTCGTTCTTCGTTCTTCGTTGTTCGTTGTTCGTTGTTCGTTGTTCGTTGTTCGTTGTTCGTTGTTCGTTGTTCGTTGTTCGTTGTTCGTTGTTCGTTGTTCGTTGTTCGTTGTTCGTTGTTCGTTGTTCGTTGTTCGATGTTCGTTGTTCGTTGTTCGTTGTTCGTTGTTCGTTGTTCGTTGTTCGTTGTTCGTTGTTCGTTGTTCGTTGTTCGTTGTTCGTTCTTCGTTGTTCGTTCTTCGTTGATCGTTCTTCGTTGTTCGTTCTTCGTTGTTCGTTCTTCGTTCTTCGTTGTTTGTTCTTCGTTGCTTGTTCTTCGTTGTTTGTTGTTTGTTGCTTGTTGCTTGTTGCTTGTTGCTTGTTGCTTGTTGCTTGTTGCTTGTTGCTTGTTGCTTGTTGCTTGTTGCTTGTTGCTTCTTGTTTGTTCATCGTTGTTTGTTCATCGCTGTTTGTTGTTTGTTCATCGTTGTTTGTTGTTTGTTCTTCGTTGTTTGTTGTTTGTTCTTCGTTGTTTGTTGTTTGTTCTTCGTTGTTTGTTGTTTGTTCTTCGTTGTTTGTTGCTTGTTGCTCGTTGCTGGTTGTTCGTTGCTAGTTGTTCGTTGCTGGTTGTTCGTTGTTCGTTGTTCGTTGTTCGTTGTTCGTTGCTGGTTGTTCGTTGTTCGTTGTTCGTTGTTCGTTGTTCGTTGTTCGTTGTTCGTTGTTCGTTCTTCGTTGTTCGTTGTTCGTTGTTCGTTGTTCGTTGTTCGTTGTTCGTTGTTCGTTCTTCGTTGTTCGTTCTTCGTTGTTCGTTCTTCGTTGTTCGTTCTTCGTTGTTCGTTCTTCGTTGTTCGTTCTTCGTTCTTCGTTCTTCGTTCTTCGTTCTTCGTTCTTCGTTCTTCGTTCTTCGTTCTTCGTTCTTCGTTCTTCGTTCTTCGTTCTTCGTTCTTCGTTCTTCGTTCTTCGTTCTTCGTTCTTCGTTCTTCGTTCTTCGTTCTTCGTTCTTCGTTGTTCGTTGTTCGTTGTTCGTTGTTCGTTGTTCGTTGTTCGTTGTTCGTTGTTCGTTGTTCGTTGTTCGTTGTTCGTTGTTCGATGTTCGTTGTTCGTTGTTCGTTGTTCGTTGTTCGTTGTTCGTTGTTCGTTGTTCGTTCTTCGTTGTTCGTTCTTCGTTGTTCGTTCTTCGTTCTTCGTTGTTCGTTCTTCGTTGTTCGTTCTTCGTTGTTCGTTCTTCGTTTTTCGTTCTTCGTTGTTCGTTCTTCGTTGTTCGTTCTTCGTTGTTCGTTCTTCGTTGTTCGTTCTTCGTTGTTCGTTCTTCGTTGTTCGTCCTTCGTTGTTCGTTCTTCGTTGTTCGTTCTTCGTTGTTCGTTCTTCGTTGTTCGTTCTTCGTTGTTCGTTCTTCGTTGTTCGTTCTTCGTTGTTCGTTCTTCGTTGTTCGTTCTTCGTTGTCCGTTCTTCGTTGTTCGTTCTTCGTTGTTCGTTCTTCGTTGTTCGTTCTTCGTTGTTCGTTCTTCGTTGTTCGTTCTTCGTTGTTCGTTCTTCGTTGTTCGTTCTTCGTTGTTCGTTCTTCGTTGTTCGTTCTTCGTTGTTCGTTCTTCGTTGTTCGTTCTTCGTTGTTCGTTGTTCGTTCTTCGTTGTTCGTTCTTCGTTGTTCGTTCTTCGTTGTTCGTTCTTCGTTGTTCGTTCTTCGTTGTTCGTTCTTCGTTGTTCGTTCTTCGTTGCTTGTTCTTCGTTGCTTGTTCTTCGTTGTTTGTTGTTTGTTGCTTGTTGCTTGTTGCTTGTTGCTTGTTGCTTGTTGCTTGTTGCTTGTTGCTTGTTGCTTGTTGCTTGTTGCTTGTTGCTTGTTGTTTGTTGTTTGTTCATCGTTGTTTGTTCATCGTTGTTTGTTGTTTGTTCTTCGTTGTTTGTTGTTTGTTCTTCGTTGTTTGTTGTTTGTTCTTCGTTGTTTGTTGTTTGTTCTTCGTTGTTTGTTGCTTGTTGCTCGTTGCTGGTTGTTCGTTGCTAGTTGTTCGTTGCTGGTTGTTCGTTGCTGGTTGTTCGTTGCTGGTTGTTCGTTGCTGGTTGTTCGTTGCTGGTTGTTCGTTGTTCGTTGTTCGTTGTTCGTTGTTCGTTGTTCGTTGTTCGTTGTTCGTTGTTCGTTGTTCGTTGTTCGTTGTTCGTTGTTCGTTGTTCGTTGTTCGTTGTTCGTTGTTCGTTGTTCGTTGTTCGTTGTTCGTTGTTCGTTGTTCGTTGTTCGTTGTTCGTTGTTCGTTGTTCGTTGTTCGTTGTTCGTTGTTCGTTGTTCGTTGTTCGTTGTTCGTTCTTCGTTGTTCGTTCTTCGTTGTTCGTTCTTCGTTGTTCGTTCTTCGTTGTTCGTTCTTCGTTGTTCGTTCTTCGTTGTTCGTTCTTCGTTCTTCGTTCTTCGTTCTTCGTTCTTCGTTCTTCGTTCTTCGTTCTTCGTTCTTCGTTCTTCGTTCTTCGTTCTTCGTTGTTCGTTCTTCGTTCTTCGTTCTTCGTTCTTCGTTCTTCGTTCTTCGTTCTTCGTTCTTCGTTCTTCGTTGTTCGTTGTTCGTTGTTCGTTGTTCGTTGTTCGTTGTTCGTTGTTCGTTGTTCGTTGTTCGTTGTTCGTTGTTCGTTGTTCGTTGTTCGTTGTTCGTTGTTCGTTGTTCGTTGTTCGATGTTCGTTGTTCGTTGTTCGTTGTTCGTTGTTCGTTGTTCGTTGTTCGTTGTTCGTTGTTCGTTGTTCGTTGTTCGTTGTTCGTTGTTCGTTGTTCGTTCTTCGTTGTTCGTTCTTCGTTGATCGTTCTTCGTTGTTCGTTCTTCGTTGTTCGTTCTTCGTTCTTCGTTGTTTGTTCTTCGTTGCTTGTTCTTCGTTGTTTGTTGTTTGTTGCTTGTTGCTTGTTGCTTGTTGCTTGTTGCTTGTTGCTTGTTGCTTGTTGCTTGTTGCTTGTTGCTTCTTGTTTGTTCATCGTTGTTTGTTCATCGCTGTTTGTTGTTTGTTCATCGTTGTTTGTTGTTTGTTCTTCGTTGTTTGTTGTTTGTTCTTCGTTGTTTGTTGTTTGTTCTTCGTTGTTTGTTGTTTGTTCTTCGTTGTTTGTTGCTTGTTGCTCGTTGCTGGTTGTTCGTTGCTAGTTGTTCGTTGCTGGTTGTTCGTTGTTCGTTGTTCGTTGTTCGTTGTTCGTTGCTGGTTGTTCGTTGTTCGTTGTTCGTTGTTCGTTGTTCGTTGTTCGTTGTTCGTTGTTCGTTGTTCGTTGTTCGTTGTTCGTTGTTCGTTGTTCGTTGTTCGTTGTTCGTTGTTCGTTCTTCGTTGTTCGTTCTTCGTTGTTCGTTCTTCGTTGTTCGTTCTTCGTTGTTCGTTCTTCGTTGTTCGTTCTTCGTTGTTCGTTCTTCGTTCTTCGTTCTTCGTTCTTCGTTCTTCGTTCTTCGTTCTTCGTTCTTCGTTCTTCGTTCTTCGTTCTTCGTTCTTCGTTCTTCGTTGTTCGTTGTTCGTTGTTCGTTGTTCGTTGTTCGTTGTTCGTTGTTCGTTGTTCGTTGTTCGTTGTTCGTTGTTCGTTGTTCGTTGTTCGTTGTTCGTTGTTCGTTGTTCGTTGTTCGTTGTTCGTTGTTCGATGTTCGTTGTTCGTTGTTCGTTGTTCGTTGTTCGTTGTTCGTTGTTCGTTGTTCGTTGTTCGTTGTTCGTTGTTCGTTGTTCGTTGTTCGTTGTTCGTTGTTCGTTGTTCGTTGTTCGTTGTTCGTTGTTCGTTGTTCGTTGTTCGTTGTTCGTTGTTCGTTGTTCGTTGTTCGTTGTTCGTTGTTCGTTGTTCGTTGTTCGTTGTTCGTTGTTCGTTGTTCGTTGTTCGTTGTTCGTTGTTCGTTGTTCGTTGTTCGTTGTTCGTTGTTCGTTGTTCGTTGTTCGTTGTTCGTTGTTCGTTGTTCGTTGTTCGTTGTTCGTTGTTCGTTGTTCGTTGTTCGTTGTTCGTTGTTCGTTGTTCGTTGTTCGTTGTTCGTTGTTCGTTGTTCGTTGTTCGTTGTTCGTTGTTCGTTGTTCGTTGTTCGTTGTTCGTTGTTCGTTGTTCGTTGTTCGTTGTTCGTTGTTCGTTGTTCGTTGTTCGTTGTTCGTTGTTCGTTGTTCGTTGTTCGTTGTTCGTTGTTCGTTGTTCGTTGTTCGTTGTTCGTTGTTCGTTGTTCGTTGTTCGTTGTTCGTTGTTCGTTGTTCGTTGTTCGTTGTTCGTTGTTCGTTGTTCGTTGTTCGTTGTTCGTTGTTCGTTGTTCGTTGTTCGTTGTTCGTTGTTCGTTGTTCGTTGTTCGTTGTTCGTTGTTCGTTGTTCGTTGTTCGTTGTTCGTTGTTCGTTGTTCGTTGTTCGTTGTTCGTTGTTCGTTGTTCGTTGTTCGTTGTTCGTTGTTCGTTGTTCGTTGTTCGTTGTTCGTTGTTCGTTGTTCGTTGTTCGTTGTTCGTTGTTCGTTGTTCGTTGTTCGTTGTTCGTTGTTCGTTGTTCGTTGTTCGTTGTTCGTTGTTCGTTGTTCGTTGTTCGTTGTTCGATGTTCGTTGTTCGTTGTTCGATGTTCGTTGTTCGTTGTTCGTTGTTCGTTGTTCGTTGTTCGTTGTTCGTTGTTCGTTGTTCGTTGTTCGTTGTTCGTTGTTCGTTGTTCGTTGTTCGTTGTTCGTTGTTCGTTGTTCGTTGTTCGTTGTTCGTTGTTCGTTGTTCGTTGTTCGTTGTTCGTTGTTCGTTGTTCGTTGTTCGTTGTTCGTTGTTCGTTGTTCGTTGTTCGTTCTTCGTTGTTCGTTCTTCGTTGTTCGTTCTTCGTTGTTCGTTCTTCGTTGTTCGTTCTTCGTTGTTCGTTCTTCGTTGTTCGTTCTTCGTTGTTCGTTCTTCGTTGTTCGTTCTTCGTTGTTCGTTCTTCGTTGTTTGTTGCTTGTTGCTTGTTGTTTGTTCATCGTTGTTTGTTCATCGTTGTTTGTTCTTCGTTGTTTGTTGTTTGTTCTTCGTTGTTTGTTGTTTGTTCTTCGTTGTTTGTTGTTTGTTCTTCGTTGTTTGTTGCTCGTTGCTTGTTGCTCGTTGCTTGTTGCTCGTTGCTTGTTGTTCGTTGCTGGTTGTTCGTTGCTGGTTGTTCGTTGCTGGTTGTTCGTTGCTGGTTGTTCGTTGCTGGTTGTTCGTTGCTGGTTGTTCGTTGCTGGTTGTTCGTTGTTCGTTGTTCGTTGTTCGTTGTTCGTTGTTCGTTGTTCGTTGTTCGTTGTTCGTTGTTCGTTGTTCGTTGTTCGTTGTTCGTTGTTCGTTCTTCGTTGTTCGTTCTTCGTTGTTCGTTCTTCGTTGTTCGTTCTTCGTTGTTTGTTCTTCGTTGTTTGTTCTTCGTTGTTTGTTCTTCGTTGTTTGTTCTTCGTTGTTTGTTCTTCGTTGTTTGTTCTTCGTTGTTTGTTCTTCGTTGTTTGTTCTTCGTTGTTTGTTCTTCGTTGTTCGTTCTTCGTTGTTCGTTCTTCGTTGTTCGTTCTTCGTTGTTCGTTGTTCGTTGTTCGTTGTTCGTTGTTCGTTGTTCGTTGTTCGTTGTTCGTTGTTCGTTGTTCGTTGTTCGTTGTTCGTTGTTCGTTGTTCGTTGTTCGTTGTTCGTTGTTCGTTGTTCGTTGTTCGTTGTTCGTTGTTCGTTGTTCGTTGTTCGTTGTTCGTTGTTCGTTGTTCGTTGTTCGTTGTTCGTTGTTCGTTGTTCGTTGTTCGTTGTTCGTTGTTCGTTGTTCGTTGTTCGTTGTTCGTTGTTCGTTGTTCGTTGTTCGTTGTTCGTTGTTCGTTGTTCGTTGTTCGTTGTTCGTTGTTCGTTGTTCGTTGTTCGTTGTTCGTTGTTCGTTGTTCGTTCTTCGTTGTTCGTTCTTCGTTGTTCGTTCTTCGTTGTTCGTTCTTCGTTGTTCGTTCTTCGTTGTTCGTTCTTCGTTGTTTGTTGCTTGTTGCTTGTTGTTTGTTCATCGTTGTTTGTTCATCGTTGTTTGTTCTTCGTTGTTTGTTGTTTGTTCTTCGTTGTTTGTTGTTTGTTCTTCGTTGTTTGTTGCTCGTTGCTTGTTGCTCGTTGCTTGTTGTTCGTTGCTGGTTGTTCGTTGCTGGTTGTTCGTTGCTGGTTGTTCGTTGCTGGTTGTTCGTTGCTGGTTGTTCGTTGCTGGTTGTTCGTTGCTGGTTGTTCGTTGCTGGTTGTTCGTTGTTCGTTGTTCGTTGCTGGTTGTTCGTTGTTCGTTGTTCGTTGTTCGTTGTTCGTTGTTCGTTGTTCGTTGTTCGTTGTTCGTTGTTCGTTGTTCGTTGTTCGTTGTTCGTTGTTCGTTGTTCGTTGTTCGTTGTTCGTGTTTCGTTGTTCGTTGTTCGTTGTTCGTTGTTCGTTGTTCGTTGTTCGTTGTTCGTTGTTCGTTGTTCGTTGTTCGTTGTTCGTTGTTCGTTGTTCGTTGTTCGTTGTTCGTTCTTCGTTGTTCGTTCTTCGTTGTTCGTTCTTCGTTGTTCGTTCTTCGTTGTTTGTTGTTTGTTCTTCGTTGTTTGTTGTTTGTTCTTCGTTGATTGTTGTTTGTTCTTCGTTGTTTGTTGTTTGTTCTTCGTTGTTTGTTGTTTGTTCTTCGTTGTTTGTTGTTTGTTGTTTGTTCTTCGTTGTTTATTGTTCGTTCTTCGTTGTTTGTTGTTCGTTCTTCGCTGTTTGTTGTTTGTTCTTCGTTGTTTGTTGTTTGTTCTTCGTTGTTTGTTGTTTGTTCTTCGTTGTTTGTTGTTTGTTCTTCATTGTTTGTTGTTTGTTCTTCGTTGTTTGTTGTTTGTTCTTCGTTGTTTGTTGTTTGTTCTTCGTTGTTTGTTGTTTGTTCTTCGTTGTTTGTTGTTTGTTCTTCGTTGTTTGTTGTTTGTTCTTCGTTGTTTGTTGTTTGTTCTTCGTTGTTTGTTGTTTGTTGTTTGTTCTTCGTTGTTTGTTGTTTGTTGTTTGTTCTTCGTTGTTTGTTGTTTGTTGTTTGTTCATCGTTGTTTGTTGTTTGTTCTTCGTTGTTTGTTGTTTGTTCTTCGTTGTTTGTTGTTTGTTGTTTGTTCTTCGTTGTTTGTTGTTTGTGGTTTGTTCTTCGTTGTTTGTTGTTTGTTGTTTGTTCTTCGTTGTTTGTTGTTTGTTGTTTGTTCTTCGTTGTTTGTTGTTTGTTCTTCGTTGTTTGTTGTTTGTTGTTTGTTCTTCGTTGTTTGTTGTTTGTTGTTTGTTGTTTGTTCTTCGTTGTTTGTTGTTTGTTGTTTGTTCTTCGTTGTTTGTTGTTTGTTCTTCGTTGTTTGTTGTTTGTTGTTTGTTCTTCGTTGTTTGTTGTTTGTTCTTCGTTGTTTGTTGTTTGTACTTCGTTGTTTGTTGTTTGTTCTTCGTTGTTTGTTGTTTGTTCTTCGTTGTTTGTTGTTTGTTCTTCGTTGTTTGTTGTTTGTTCTTCGTTGTTTGTTGTTTGTTCTTCGTTGTTTGTTGTTTGTTCTTCGTTGTTTGTTGTTTGTTCTTCGTTGTTTGTTGTTTGTTCTTCGTTGTTTGTTGTTTGTTCTTCGTTGTTTGTTGTTTGTTCTTCGTTGTTTGTTGTTTGTTCTTCGTTGTTTGTTGTTTGTTCTTCGTTGTTTGTTGTTTGTTCTTCGTTGTTTGTTGTTTGTTCTTCGTTGTTTGTTGTTTGTTCTTCGTTGTTTGTTGTTTGTTCTTCGTTGTTCGTTCTTCGTTGTTTGTTGTTTGTTGTTTGTTGTTTGTTGTTTGTTGTTTGTTGTTTGTTGTTTGTTGTTTGTTGTTTGTTGTTTGTTGTTTGTTGTTTGTTGTTTGTTGTTTGTTGTTTGTTGTTTGTTGTTTGTTGTTTGTTGTTTGTTGTTTGTTGTTTGTTGTTTGTTGTTTGTTGTTTGTTGTTTGTTGTTTGTTGTTTGTTGTTTGTTGTTTGTTGTTTGTTGTTTGTTCGTTGTTTGTTGTTTGTTGTTTGTTGTTTGTTGTTCGTTGTTCGTTGTTCGTTGTTCGTTGTTCGTTGTTCGTTGTTTGTTGTTTGTTGTTTGTTGTTTGTTGTTTGTTGTTTGTTGTTTGTTGTTTGTTGTTTGTTGTTTGTTGTTTGTTGTTTGTTGTTTGTTGTTTGTTGTTTGTTGTTTGTTGTTTGTTGTTTGTTGTTTGTTGTTTGTTGTTTGTTGTTTGTTGTTTGTTGTTTGTTGTTTGTTGTTTGTTGTTTGTTGCTTGTTGTTCGTTGTTTGTTGTTCGTTGTTTGTTGTTTGTTGTTTGTTGTTTGTTGTTTGTTGTTCGTTGTTCGTTGTTCGTTGTTCGTTGTTCGTTGTTCGTTGTTCGTTGTTCGTTGTTCGTTGTTGGTTGTTTGTTGTTTGTTGTTTGTTGTTTGTTGTTTGTTGTTTGTTGTTTGTTGTTTGTTGTTTGTTGTTTGTTGTTTGTTGTTTGTTGTTTGTTGTTTGTTGTTTGTTGTTTGTTGTTTGTTGTTTGTTGTTTGTTGTTTGTTGTTTGTTGTTTGTTGTTTGTTGTTTGTTGTTTGTTGTTTGTTGTTTGTTGTTTGTTGTTTGTTGTTTGTTGTTTGTTGTTTGTTGTTTGTTGTTCGTTGTTTGTTGTTTGTTGTTTGTTGTTTGTTGTTTGTTGTTTGTTGTTTGTTGTTTGTTGTTTGTTGTTTGTTGTTTGTTGTTTGTTGTTTGTTGTTTGTTGTTTGTTGTTTGTTGTTTGTTGTTTGTTGTGTATTGTTTGTTGTGTATTGTTTGTTCTTCGTTGTTTGTTCTTCGTTGTTTGTTCTTCGTTGTTTGTTCTTCGTTGTTTGTTCTTCGTTGTTTGTTCTTCGTTGTTTGTTCTTCGTTGTTTGTTCTTCGTTGTTTGTTCTTCGTTGTTTGTTCTTCGTTGTTTGTTCTTCGTTGTTTGTTGTTTGTTCTTCGTTGTTTGTTCTTCGTTGTTTGTTGTTTATTCTTCGTTGTTTGTTGTTTGTTCTTCGTTGTTTGTTGTTTGTTCTTCGTTGTTTGTTGTTTGTTCTTCGTTGTTTGTTGTTTGTTCTTCGTTGTTTGTTGTTTGTTCTTCGTTGTTTGTTGTTTGTTCTTCGTTGTTTGTTGTTTGTTCATCGTTGTTTGTTGTTTGTTCTTCGTTGTTTGTTGTTTGTTCTTCGTTGTTTGTTGTTTGTTCTTCGTTGTTTGTTGTTTGTTCTTCGTTGTTTGTTGTTTGTTGTTTGTTCTTCGTTGTTTATTGTTTGTTCTTCGTTGTTTGTTGTTCGTTCTTCGCTGTTTGTTGTTTGTTCTTCGTTGTTTGTTGTTTGTTCTTCGTTGTTTGTTGTTTGTTCTTCGTTGTTTGTTGTTTGTTCTTCGTTGTTTGTTGTTTGTTCTTCGTTGTTTGTTGTTTGTTCTTCGTTGTTTGTTGTTTGTTCTTCGTTGTTTGTTGTTTGTTCTTCGTTGTTTGTTGTTTGTTCTTCGTTGTTTGTTGTTTGTTCTTCGTTGTTTGTTGTTTGTTGTTTGTTGTTTGTTCTTCGTTGTTTGTTGTTTGTTGTTTGTTCTTCGTTGTTTGTTGTTTGTTGTTTGTTCTTCGTTGTTTGTTGTTTGTTCTTCGTTGTTTGTTGTTTGTTCTTCGTTGTTTGTTGTTTGTTGTTTGTTCTTCGTTGTTTGTTGTTTGTGGTTTGTTCTTCGTTGTTTGTTGTTTGTTGTTTGTTCTTCGTTGTTTGTTGTTTGTTGTTTGTTCTTCGTTGTTTGTTGTTTGTTCTTCGTTGTTTGTTGTTTGTTGTTTGTTCTTCGTTGTTTGTTGTTTGTTGTTTGTTGTTTGTTCTTCGTTGTTTGTTGTTTGTTGTTTGTTCTTCGTTGTTTGTTGTTTGTTGTTTGTTCTTCGTTGTTTGTTGTTTGTTCTTCGTTGTTTGTTGTTTGTACTTCGTTGTTTGTTGTTTGTTCTTCGTTGTTTGTTGTTTGTTCTTCGTTGTTTGTTGTTTGTTCTTCGTTGTTTGTTGTTTGTTCTTCGTTGTTTGTTGTTTGTTCTTCGTTGTTTGTTGTTTGTTCTTCGTTGTTTGTTGTTTGTTCTTCGTTGTTTGTTGTTTGTTCTTCGTTGTTTGTTTTTTGTTCTTCGTTGTTTGTTGTTTGTTCTTCGTTGTTTGTTGTTTGTTCTTCGTTGTTTGTTGTTTGTTCTTCGTTGTTTGTTCTTCGTTGTTTGTTGTTTGTTCTTCGTTGTTTGTTGTTTGTTCTTCGTTGTTTGTTGTTTGTTGTTTGTTGTTTGTTGTTTGTTGTTTGTTGTTTGTTGTTTGTTGTTTGTTGTTTGTTGTTTGTTGTTTGTTGTTTGTTGTTTGTTGTTTGTTGTTTGTTGTTTGTTGTTTGTTGTTTGTTGTTTGTTGTTTGTTGTTTGTTGTTTGTTGTTTGTTGTTTGTTGTTTGTTGTTTGTTGTTTGTTGTTTGTTGTTTGTTGTTTGTTGTTTGTTGTTTGTTGTTTGTTGTTTGTTGTTTGTTGTTTGTTGTTTGTTGTTTGTTGTTTGTTGTTTGTTGTTTGTTGTTTGTTGTTTGTTGTTTGTTGTTTGTTGTTTGTTGTTTGTTGTTTGTTGTTTGTTGTTTGTTGTTTGTTGTTTGTTGTTTGTTGTTTGTTGTTTGTTGTTTGTTGTTTGTTGTTTGTTGTTTGTTGTTTGTTGTTTGTTGTTTGTTGTTTGTTGTTTGTTGTTTGTTGTTTGTTGTTTGTTGTTTGTTGTTTGTTGTTTGTTGTTTGTTGTTTGTTGTTTGTTGTTTGTTGTTTGTTGTTTGTTGTTTGTTGTTTGTTGTTTGTTGTTTGTTGTTTGTTGTTTGTTGTTTGTTGTTTGTTGTTTGTTGTTTGTTGTTTGTTGTTTGTTGTTTGTTGTTTGTTGTTTGTTGTTTGTTGTTTGTTGTTTGTTGTTTGTTGTTTGTTGTTTGTTGTTTGTTGTTTGTTGTTTGTTGTTTGTTGTTTGTTGTTTGTTGTTTGTTGTTTGTTGTTTGTTGTTTGTTGTTTGTTGTTTGTTGTTTGTTGTTTGTTGTTTGTTGTTTGTTGTTTGTTGTTTGTTGTTTGTTGTTTGTTGTTTGTTGTTTGTTGTTTGTTGTTTGTTGTTTGTTGTTTGTTGTTTGTTGTTTGTTGTTTGTTGTTTGTTGTTTGTTGTTCGTTGTTCGTTGTTCGTTGTTCGTTGTTCGTTGTTCGTTGTTCGTTCTTCGTTGTTCGTTCTTCGTTGTTCGTTCTTCGTTGTTTGTTCTTCGTTGTTTGTTCTTCGTTCTTCGTTGTTTGTTCTTCGTTGTTTGTTGTTTGTTGTTTGTTCTTCGTTGTTTCTTGTTTGTTCTTCGTTGTTTGTTCTTCGTTGTTTGTTCTTCGTTGTTTGTTCTTCGTTGTTTGTTCTTCGTTGTTTGTTCTTCGTTGTTTGTTCTTCGTTGTTTGTTCTTCGTTGTTTGTTCTTCGTTGTTTGTTCTTCGTTGTTCGTTCTTCGTTGTTTGTTCTTCGTTGTTCGTTCTTCGTTGTTTGTTCTTCGTTGTTTGTTCTTCGTTGTTTGTTCTTCGTTGTTTGTTCTTCGTTGTTTGTTCTTCGTTGTTTGTTCTTCGTTGTTTGTTCTTCGTTGTTTGTTCTTCGTTGTTTGTTCTTCGTTGTTTGTTCTTCGTTGTTTGTTCTTCGTTGTTTGTTCTTCGTTGTTTGTTCTTCTTTGTTCGTTCTTCGTTGTTCGTTCTTCGTTGTTCGTTCTTCGTTGTTCGTTCTTCGTTGTTCGTTCTTCGTTGTTCGTTCTTCGTTGTTCGTTCTTCGTTGTTCGTTCTTCGTTGTTCGTTCTTCGTTGTTCGTTCTTCGTTGTTTGTTCTTCGTTGTTTGTTCTTCGTTGTTTGTTGTTTGTTCTTCGTTGTTTGTTGTTTGTTCTTCGTTGTTTGTTGTTTGCTCTTCGTTGTTTGTTGTTTGTTCTTCGTTGTTTGTTGTTTGTTCTTCGTTGTTTGTTGTTTGTTCTTCGTTGTTTGTTGTTTGTTCTTCGTTGTTTGTTGTTTGTTCTTCGTTGTTTGTTGTTTGTTCTTCGTTGTTTGTTGTTTGTTGTTTGTTCTTCGTTGTTTATTGTTTGTTCTTCGTTGTTTGTTGTTTGTTCTTCGCTGTTTGTTGTTTGTTCTTCGTTGTTTGTTGTTTGTTCTTCGTTGTTTGTTGTTTGTTCTTCGTTGTTTGTTGTTTGTTCTTCGTTGTTTGTTGTTTGTTCTTCGTTGTTTGTTGTTTGTTCTTCGTTGTTTGTTGTTTGTTCTTCGTTGTTTGTTGTTTGTTGTTTGTTCTTCGTTGTTTGTTGAATGTTCTTCGTTGTTTGTTGTTTGTTCTTCGTTGTTTGTTGTTTGTTCTTCGTTGTTTGTTGTTTGTACTTCGTTGTTTGTTGTTTGTACTTCGTTGTTTGTTGTTTGTTCTTCGTTGTTTGTTGTTTGTTCTTCGTTGTTTGTTCTTCGTTGTTTGTTGTTTGTTCTTCGTTGTTTGTTCTTCGTTGTTTGTTGTTTGTTCTTCGTTGTTTGTTGTTTGTTCTTCGTTGTTTGTTGTTTGTTCTTCGTTGTTTGTTGTTTGTTCTTCGTTGTTTGTTGTTTGTTCTTCGTTGTTTGTTGTTTGTTCTTCGTTGTTCGTTCTTCGTTGTTTGTTGTTTGTTCTTCGTTGTTTGTTGTTTGTTCTTCGTTGTTTGTTGTTTGTTCTTCGTTGTTTGTTGTTTGTTCTTCGTTGTTTGTTGTTTGTTCTTCGTTGTTTGTTGTTTGTTCTTCGTTGTTTGTTGTTTGTTCTTCGCTGTTTGTTGTTTGTTCTTCGTTGTTTGTTGATTGTACTTCGTTGTTTGTTGTTTGTACTTCGTTGTTTGTTGTTTGTTCTTCGTTGTTTGTTGTTTGTTCTTCGTTGTTTGTTGTTTGTTCTTCGTTGTTTGTTCTTCGTTGTTTGCTGTTTGTTGTTTGTTGTTTGCTGTTCGTTGTTCGTTGTTCGTTGTTCGTTGTTCGTTGTTCGTTGTTCGTTGTTCGTTGTTCGTTGTTCGTTGTTCGTTGTTCGTTGTTCGTTGTTCGTTGTTCGTTGTTCGTTGTTCGTTGTTCGATGTTCGTTGTTCGTTGTTCGTTGTTCGTTGTTCGTTGTTCGTTGTTCGTTGTTCGTTGTTCGTTGTTCGTTGTTCGTTGTTCGTTGTTCGTTGTTCGTTGTTCGTTGTTCGTTTTTCGTTGTTCGTTGTTCGTTGTTCGTTGTTCGTTGTTCGTTGTTCGTTGTTCGTTGTTCGTTGTTCGTTGTTCGTTGTTCGTTGTTCGTTGTTCGTTGTTCGTTCTTCGTTGTTCGTTCTTCGTTGTTCGTTCTTCGTTGTTCGTTCTTCGTTGTTTGTTGTTTGTTCTTCGTTGTTTGTTGTTTGTTCTTCGTTGTTTGTTGTTTGTTCTTCGTTGTTTGTTGTTTGTTCTTCGTTGTTTGTTGTTTGTTGTTCGTTCTTCGTTGTTTGTTGTTCGTTCTTCGCTGTTTGTTGTTTGTTCTTCGTTGTTTGTTGTTTGTTCTTCGTTGTTTGTTGTTGGTTCTTCGTTGTTTGTTGTTTGTTCTTCGTTGTTTGTTGTTTGTTCTTCGTTGTTTGTTGTTTGTTCTTCGTTGTTTGTTGTTTGTTCTTCGTTGTTTGTTGTTTGTTCTTCGTTGTTTGTTGTTTGTTCTTCGTCGTTTGTTGTTTGTTCTTCGTTGTTTGTTGTTTGTTCTTCGTTGTTTGTTGTTTGTTCTTCGTTGTTTGTTGTTTGTTGTTTGTTCTTCGTTGTTTGTTGTTTGTTGTTTGTTCTTCGTTGTTTGTTGTTTGTTGTTTGTTCATCGTTGTTTGTTGTTTGTTCTTCGTTGTTTGTTGTTTGTTCTTCGTTGTTTGTTGTTTGTTGTTTGTTCTTCGTTCTTCGTTGTTCGTTCTTCGTTCTTCGTTGTTCGTTCTTCGTTGTTCGTTCTTCGTTGTTCGTTCTTCGTTGTTCGTTCTTCGTTCTTCGTTCTTCGTTCTTCGTTCTTCGTTCTTCGTTGTTCGTTCTTCGTTCTTCGTTGTTCGTTGTTCGTTGTTCGTTGTTCGTTGTTCGTTGTTCGTTGTTCGTTGTTCGTTGTTCGTTGTTCGTTGTTCGTTGTTCGTTGTTCGTTGTTCGTTGTTCGTTGTTCGTTGTTCGTTGTTCGTTGTTCGTTGTTCGTTGTTCGTTGTTCGTTGTTCGTTGTTCGTTCTTCGTTGTTCGTTGTTCGTTGTTCGTTGTTCGTTGTTCGTTGTTCGTTGTTCGTTGTTCGTTGTTCGTTGTTCGTTGTTCGTTGTTCGTTGTTCGTTGTTCGTTGATCGTTGTTCGTTGTTCGTGGTTCGTTGTTCGTGGTTCGTTGTTCGTGGTTCGTTGTTCGTTCTTCGTTGTTCGTTCTTCGTTGTTCGTTCTTCGTTGTTCGTGCTTCGTTGTTCGTTCTTCGTTGTTCGTTCTTCGTTGTTCGTTCTTCGTTGTTCGTTCTTCGTTCTTCGTTGTTCGTTCTTCGTTGTTCGTTCTTCGTTGTTCGTTCTTCGTTTTTCGTTCTTCGTTGTTCGTTCTTCGTTGTTCGTTCTTCGTTGTTCGTTCTTCGTTGTTCGTTCTTCGTTGTTCGTCCTTCGTTGTTCGTTCTTCGTTGTTCGTTCTTCGTTGTTCGTTCTTCGTTGTTCGTTCTTCGTTGTTCGTTCTTCGTTGTTCGTTCTTCGTTGTTCGTTCTTCGTTGTTCGTTCTTCGTTGTTCGTTCTTCGTTGTTCGTTCTTCGTTGTTCGTTCTTCGTTGTTCGTTCTTCGTTGTTCGTTCTTCGTTGTTCGTTCTTCGTTGTTCGTTCTTCGTTGTTCGTTCTTCGTTGTTCGTCCTTCGTTGTTCGTTCTTCGTTGTTCGTTCTTCGTTGTTCGTTCTTCGTTGTTCGTTCTTCGTTGTTCGTTCTTCGTTGTTCGTTCTTCGTTGTTCGTTCTTCGTTGTTCGTTCTTCGTTGTTCGTTCTTCGTTGTTCGTTCTTCGTTGTTCGTTCTTCGTTCTTCGTTCTTCGTTCTTCGTTCTTCGTTCTTCGTTCTTCGTTCTTCGTTCTTCGTTCTTCGTTCTTCGTTCTTCGTTCTTCGTTCTTCGTTCTTCGTTGTTCGTTCTTCGTTGTTCGTTCTTCGTTGTTCGTTCTTCGTTGTTCGTTCTTCGTTGTTCGTTCTTCGTTGTTCGTTCTTCGTTGTTTGTTCTTCGTTGCTTGTTCTTCGTTGTTTGTTGTTTGTTGCTTGTTGCTTGTTGCTTGTTGCTTGTTGCTTGTTGCTTGTTGCTTGTTGCTTGTTGCTTGTTGCTTGTTGCTTGTTGCTTGTTGTTTGTTCATCGTTGTTTGTTCATCGTTGTTTGTTGTTTGTTCATCGTTGTTTGTTGTTTGTTCTTCGTTGTTTGTTGTTTGTTCTTCGTTGTTTGTTGTTTGTTCTTCGTTGTTTGTTGTTTGTTCTTCGTTGTTCGTTGCTTGTTGCTCGTTGCTGGTTGTTCGTTGCTAGTTGTTCGTTGCTGGTTGTTCGTTGCTGGTTGTTCGTTGCTGGTTGTTCGTTGCTGGTTGTTCGTTGCTGGTTGTTCGTTGTTCGTTGTTCGTTGTTCGTTGTTCGTTGTTCGTTGTTCGTTGTTCGTTGTTCGTTGTTCGTTGTTCGTTGTTCGTTGTTCGTTGTTCGTTGTTCGTTGTTCGTTGTTCGTTGTTCGTTGTTCGTTGTTCGTTGTTCGTTGTTCGTTGTTCGTTGTTCGTTGTTCGTTGTTCGTTGTTCGTTGTTCGTTCATCGTTGTTCGTTCTTCGTTGTTCGTTCTTCGTTGTTCGTTCTTCGTTGTTCGTTCTTCGTTGTTCGTTCTTCGTTGTTCGTTCTTCGTTCTTCGTTCTTCGTTCTTCGTTCTTCGTTCTTCGTTCTTCGTTCTTCGTTCTTCGTTCTTCGTTCTTCGTTCTTCGTTCTTCGTTCTTCGTTCTTCGTTCTTCGTTGTTCGTTGTTCGTTGTTCGTTGTTCGTTGTTCGTTGTTCGTTGTTCGTTGTTCGTTGTTCGTTGTTCGTTGTTCGTTGTTCGTTGTTCGTTGTTCGTTGTTCGTTGTTCGTTGTTCGTTGTTCGTTGTTCGTTGTTCGTTGTTCGTTGTTCGTTGTTCGTTGTTCGTTGTTCGTTGTTCGTTGTTCGTTGTTCGTTGTTCGTTGTTCGTTGTTCGTTGTTCGTTGTTCGTTGTTCGTTGTTCGTTGTTCGTTGTTCGTTGTTCGTTGTTCGTTGTTCGTTGTTCGTTGTTCGTTGTTCGTTGTTCGTTGTTCGTTGTTCGTTGTTCGTTGTTCGTTGTTCGTTGTTCGTTGTTCGTTGTTCGTTGTTCGTTGTTCGTTGTTCGTTGTTCGTTGTTCGTTGTTCGTTGTTCGTTGTTCGTTGTTCGTTGTTCGTTGTTCGTTGTTCGTTGTTCGTTGTTCGTTGTTCGTTGTTCGTTGTTCGTTGTTCGTTGTTCGTTGTTCGTTGTTCGTTGTTCGTTGTTCGTTGTTCGTTGTTCGTTGTTCGTTGTTCGTTGTTCGTTGTTCGTTGTTCGTTGTTCGTTCTTCGTTCTTCGTTGTTCGTTGTTCGTTCTTCGTTCTTCGTTCTTCGTTCTTCGTTCTTCGTTCTTCGTTCTTCGTTCTTCGTTCTTCGTTCTTCGTTCTTCGTTGTTCGTTGTTCGTTGTTCGTTGTTCGTTGTTCGTTGTTCGTTGTTCGTTGTTCGTTGTTCGTTGTTCGTTGTTCGTTGTTCGTTGTTCGTTGTTCGTTGTTCGTTGTTCGTTGTTCGTTGTTCGTTGTTCGTTGTTCGTTGTTCGTTGTTCGTTGTTCGTTGTTCGTTGTTCGTTGTTCGTTGTTCGTTGTTCGTTGTTCGTTGTTCGTTGTTCGTTGTTCGTTGTTCGTTGTTCGTTGTTCGTTGTTCGTTGTTCGTTGTTCGTTGTTCGTTGTTCGTTGTTCGATGTTCGTTGTTCGTTGTTCGTTGTTCGTTGTTCGTTGTTCGTTGTTCGTTGTTCGTTGTTCGTTGTTCGTTGTTCGTTGTTCGTTGTTCGTTGTTCGTTGTTCGTTGTTCGTTGTTCGTTCTTCGTTGTTCGTTCTTCGTTGTTCGTTCTTCGTTGTTCGTTCTTCGTTGTTCGTTCTTCGTTGTTCGTTCTTCGTTGTTCGTTCTTCGTTGTT